>NW_026712423.1:0-125000 GCF_030504385.1 Musca domestica
CAGCACGTTGCTTTTATTTATTCAGATTCTTAAGCAGATTTTGTGCTTCATAATATTATTATGTATTACATTTTCAGCATCACCAACTATACACTCATCAAAATTCTGCAAATTAATTTGCCATATTCATAATTCACATGTCCATTGCAATAAATATTTCACATTGCAAAAATCCCCGCAAAATTTTGCATCACCATTAATTTGCACGATTTGCTTACAAATCTAACGCATGCGCTTCACTTTAAAATAAATAACAAAACAACACCTCTGCTGTTTCGTTTTCAATTTCCATTGAAGATCGGTGTTGTTGTTGTTGTTGTTTGTGATCGTCGGCATTTGAGTACTACATGTGTTTATATTTGTTTTCCCAACGAAAAAACCACACACACGTTCTAAAAATATGCACTTTTCCCCGTTCTTCATTTGCTTTCCTTCCTCTTCGAATCCGTTCAATAATATTTTCGAAAAAAATTTAAATACCATTTCAATGCGTAAAATTTGTTATGATTGTTTGTTTTTGTTTTGAGGAATTTTAAAGACCTTGTACTTAATTTTATTTTTCACATGAAAATATCTGAAGAAAAATATGGATCATATTCCAATGATTATTCAGGTTTGCTGCAATACAGATTGGTATCTTTTATAGTACCGATATGGATAATAATTTGCAGGAGAGTTATTTGACTAGAGGGGACGGGAACCAGTAAAATTATGAGTGATCGAAATTCCTAAAGTCCTTATCGAAGGTGGTGGTACTTTTTGTGGCTGCTGCTTCTTAAACTTGACCTACATTGAGAAATTTTTTGCAGAAGGATTTAGTGACTTTAAGAACCCACGTCCTGTCAAAGTATAGTAACATCAGTGGCAAAATAACTAAAATCGGAAAGCAGTTCAGCCTTCCTCGCAAAGTCGGATCAAATATTTCAGTAACTTTCCCGTAATCATCTCACTCCACGAAGGGGTTTTTGTTGTAACAGACAAAACCAACTTACATGGTTATGCTACTTCGTTTAAGTAGAACGAAAGCATAACAAGTGGAGAAAGATGTAGATGTTTATAAGTGCGGTTGTAAGATTTAGAAGATTTTCCAAAAGAATTTTAGTTTTATTTAATTCTTTGGTTCCTCTTATATTGAGCTTACGATCTCGTCGCTTGGGTAAAAAACACTTTTTGTCATAGAAGTATTTTTAAAATAACTTCTGGGGAGAGTAAAAACAACAATAAAGGGATTAAGCCTGATCATTCTGCAACAACATCTCACCCATCTTTACAGGGTGAGATAAAACAAGTAAAAAAGCAGTAGGTTCGGCCGGGCCGATCTTTGAATACCCTCTACCACTTGGAACGGATTAGAAAATTTTCAAAAAAATAAAATCCATTAAAAATTCTTTTAAAATCTTGAAAATATTGTGGACCTATAAAGACAAATCTATGTCTGCGTGTAAAGTACTCACAAGGAACTCCTTGTGTGGAAAGAACCCCTTGTGACCATTCCGTTGAAAAATATGGCTAAAAACATCAAAATACCGAATATCGGGGGTACCGTTATATGAGGGCTATACGATATCGTGGACCTATATAGATAATTCTCTGCCGAGGTATAAAGTACCCACAAGGAATTCCTTGTGTGGATTTTCAGACAATTCCGTTGAAAAATGTGGGTAAAATCATCGAAATACCGAATATCCGAGGGTACCGTTATATGGGGGATATACGATATCGTGGACCTGTATAGACAATTTCCTCTCTGGGGGTAAAGTACTCACAAGGAACTACTTGTGTGGATTTTAAGACAATTCCATTGAAAAATGTGGCTAACATCATCAAAATACCGAATATCGGGGTACAGTTATATGGGGGATATACGATATCGTGGACCTATATAAATAATTCTCTGCCGAGGTATAAAGTACCCACAAGGAACTACCTGTGTGGATTTTCAGACAATTCCATTGAAAAATGTGGCTAACATCATCAAAATACCGAATATCGGGGGTACCGTTATATAGGGGCCATACGATACCGTGGACCGATATACCCCATCTTCGAACTTGACCTGCATGCAGACAAAAGAGAGATCTGTGTAAAATTTTAGCTTCCTATCTTAATTCGTTTAGACTGTAGCGTGATTACAACAGAGGGACAGACGGACGGACAGGGCTTAATCGTCTTAGAATTTTACGCTGATCAAGAATATATATACTTTGTTGGGTCTAAAATAATTATTTCGATGAGCTACAAACGGAATGACGAACTTAATATACCCTCCATACTTTTTTTGGTGGAGGGTATAAAAACGGCAACCAACTTCAGACTGCTGTCATTTCTAAGCCACTCGTCCGACAGCTGTTAAAATTATTCCAGTGACAGCTCATTACATTGTTTACAAGGGTACAAATGGATTTTGGTGAGAATTTTCCAGAAAAAAAGTTATTCGTGATGGAATTCAAGCGGGATAGTGTGATTTCTTTATATTTAGCTGGAAAACCACAAGTGGCTATCATTAGAGTACTCCAGCATTTAAATGTGAATAAATCTTTTGTGTCACGTGCCATCGCACGTTACCGTGATACTGGTAGCGTAGCCCAACGTCAAGGAAGTGGACGAAAGAAAACAGCAACATCAGCAGAAATGGTTCGAAAAGTAAAGAAGCGACTTGATCGAAACCCCCGTCGCAGTTGGCGAAAAATGGCTCGTGAGCTGAAAATATCGCAATATTACATTCAGCAAATATTTAAAAATGAAAGCCATTGAAATTCCAAAAAATGCAAGAACTTACACCGCAACAGAAAGAAAATAGACTCAAAAGAGCTAAAGAGTTGCTTCGCTTGGCCGAAGGTAATGAACTGCCGAATTTGGCTTTCTCCGATGAGAAAACATTCGTTGTCCAGCAGTTTGTAAACAAACAAAATTATCGTGTTTACTTGCCATAGAGGTCAGCTGAACATGTGTACCTTCGGTTGGCCACCAGAACTCAAGCGCCGGCTATGGTTATGGTGTGGGCCGCCATAACAGCCGATTGTGGCTCTCCGCTCATATTAATCAACCGTGGCATCAGAATAAATCCCGAATATTACCGCGAAAATATTCTGGAGGGTGTATTAAAGCCTTGGGCACGCAAACATATTGGCCGCAGACCTTGGACATTCCAACAGAACTAAGCACCATTGTACTCAGCACGCACCACCCAGGAATAGTTACAAAATGAGGTTCCTCGCTTCATTTCCAGCAGACAATGGCTACCAAAATCTCCGGATACCAATCCGTTGGACTATTGTGTCTGCAGCATTTTGGAAAGCAAGGTTGGCACTAAAAAATACCAAAGTGTCGATCACCTCAAGCAAACCCTTGGCCAAGAATAGGCCAAAATACCGCAGAACAACATTCGGGAAGCGTGTGACGGTTTCATTGGCCGTTTGAAGGCCATAAATCGTGCCAAAGGTGACCAATTCAAACAAATCTAAATTTATTCTAAAATTTGATGCTGTTTCCGACATTTTTTGCTGTCATTCAATTAAAATTTAAAAAAAAAATGTAAAAATTATGGCGTTTGACTTTGTTGCAATTTTTTTTATCGCACCCTGTAGATAATCAACTCCACATCGATATATCAAAGCTCATCTGCAGATCAATCTTTCACAAATAACTCACTGGTAGCTCTTAAATATCAGGCCCATGCCGATTCAAAAATTCAAGTCGGTCTATCCAAGTAGGGTTCAGATGATTGGCAACTTTGGAAAATGAAGCCCCTTTGCCAAAATGATCAAAGAATAAACATATTTTAATCAGTATTTGCGGTCCACTTAAATACGTTAGAAGGCCTTGGGGGACCCTTAAGCAGACTTTTGAAACGTCACTCACATCTATCTCATACAATCATTTTTCGGGAAACATCGCGGAATTTCAGTCCATAACACCTTGTGCAATATCCTGCATAAATTGTACTCTCTTCAATGTCCATAGGCAATTCTCAGACGAAGACAAACTTACTAAGGCCTCCCCTACCTTTTTGGTAAACAACAAAACGATATTTTCCCTCACCTAATCGGAAAACCCGCAGAGCAATATTATTTACAAATGAGAGAAAAAGAGAACGTTGAAATAAAAAAGAAAATCGAGAGGAGAAACCACCATACACACCGAAATGAGGGGTATGGGATATGATAAGGAAATCTACCACTCGCCAATACACGCCACAACAGCAAGTGGGGAGTGCGGCATGGATAAGATAAAAATGCTATTTTAGGCTATGGGCTCTTGTTGTTGTTTTGATATTTTTAGTTCTAACATATGGTTGAAGAAACGAAACGAAGAGAAAAAAAGACGATATTTTCAATACAATTTCCCAGAAATTATGGGAAATTGAAAATAAAATTATGCATTTTTTGTAAAATTTCAAAAAAGAAAATTGAAACAAAAATTACCTTTTGTTTTTATAAAAAATTACCTTTTGTTTTGTTGTGAGTTTTGGGTGATGTTTTTGTAGCTGTTGTTATTGCATTAATTAAATTAAGAACATTTTTCAGTTGAATTTTCTTCACAAACTTATTGGTTTTTTTCCTTATTTATTCTAAGGTATGTGGCGGCGGTGATTACGAAACACACATAGAATTTTGCAAAAAAAAAATTAATTTTTTTTAATAAAGAAATTGAATTGAATTTTTTTAAACTATTTATATTTCAAATAAAAGCAAATAGAGCCGAAAGTTATAGGTTTTTTTTCAGAGTGTTGTATATGTGTTGACAACTCTGATCCTTCCTGGATTAGTTTCCTTCTACCATTCCGAAAATCAAATCAAACGTAGAATTTTATTTTTTGTTTTTTTACGAACCAAACGAACGAAATGAAATTAAACGAAACGAAAAAATCAAAAAACAAAATCAAACGTAAAGCCGAAAAACTCAAAATAACGTAACGTAAGGCTAATGTGTCTTCCAACTGAACAGAACCGAAATAAACTGAATAAACATTTTCATGAAAAGTGCATAAAATACCTATTGATATGGTTGTCGGCTGGTGGGCTGCCTTTTTCCGTTTCTCTTCACAAAAAAGAAAAACAAAAAATGAGGGGGAAACCAAACATTTTCACCTCCAACGTTACGAGGAAAAACAACACAAATACCAGATAAATACATAAACAAATGAAGAAAAATTCAACTCAAGAATTTTCCCCACCACAAACTACTTGAAGAGGCAAGAGAGATAAAAACATGAGAGAGAGAGTAGTAAAGTGTCACAGAATGAGAAAATAGGAGAGTTTTGAAAAAAAAAATGTTCTGAATTTTAAATATTATGAATAGTGAAAGACATATCGGCTTTACAGTTTATCAGAATATATTGGTCAACGTTTTGGAATAGCGCTCATAAAAATATCTCGCACTCATAAAAATATCTCCATATTTATCTCAGGTTTCTGGTTGGTATAGCAAGTTGTAAAAAATCGCTGACTTGTTTCCCAAGTTATGACAGATAAAAGTATTGAAAATTGTGACCCTTTGTGGGTGAGGTACCAGAAGGGTTTCGCA
This sequence comes from Musca domestica, assembly GCF_030504385.1. Lineage (NCBI taxonomy): Eukaryota > Metazoa > Arthropoda > Insecta > Diptera > Muscidae > Musca > Musca domestica. Next base: position 5,527 of record NW_026712423.1, read on the forward strand.
AATACATATTATCCTCAACAGATCTTGTGTTGGCAAAAATGTTTATAAGTATGAAATGTGTAGTGATTTGATTGCGTTTTCTTTAAGCGTTTTGTTTTTCGAAATATTGAACCCTATGTGGGGAGGTAGCAGAAGAAATGGTCCGATCTCCACCATTTTTACAGCAGATAGTGTTGATGGAAATATTGAGATGTACCTAGTCTGGATTAATGGATATTCATTTAATGGATAATGAAAATGTTGACCCTTGGGTTAATAAAAATATTGCGATGTGTGTAGTTTGAAGAGAACTGAATGCTTATTCCGGACTTAATAATCGTTTGCTTATTCAAAACTTTGACCTTTAGTGAGGGAGATGCCAGAAGAAATGTTTCGATCTCTACCATTTTTATAAGAGATCTTTTGTTGATGGAAAAATTGAGATGTACCAAGTCTTAATGGAATCGGATGTTAGTTTCTCGTTTTATAAGCTTCATAGATATTCAAAATGTTGGCCCTTTGTGTGGGAGGTACCAGAAAGAATGAACCGACATATTTCATATTCACACCAGATCTTGAGTTTATAAAAACATTGGGATGTGTGTAGTTTAAAGAGAAAAGATACTTAATTCGATTTTTGTAATCGTTTTGCTTATTCAAAACTTTGACCCTTTGTGGGTGAGGTACCAGAAGGAATGGTCTGATCTCTAACATCTTTATAACAGATCTTGTGTTGATGGAAATATTAAGATGTACCAAGTCTAAATTGAATCGGATATTAATTTCGTGTTTTATGGACTTTATGGATACTCATAATGTTGACCCTTTGTGGGGGAGGTACCAGAAAGAATGGACCGACATATTTCATATTCACACCAGACCTTGGGTCAACAAAAATATTGTGATGTGTGAAATTTGAAGACAATCGGAAACTTACATCACATTTTATAAGTGTTATAATTATTGAAAATGTTGACCATTTGTGGGGTAGGTACTTGATAGAGTGGACCTATATTTTTCATTTTCGCACCCGACTTAGAACTGACGCAAATATTAGGATTTGCAAAGTTGAAGCAAAATCGGATTATCCTTTCTATTTCTGTGCAGTAAATTATATTCTTTGAAAATGTTGACATTTTGTGGGGAAAGGTACCAGAAGGAGTGAACTGATATTGCCCATCTTTGAAGACGATTTAAGTTTGATAATAATATTACGATTTACCAAGTTTGGGTCAAGTCGGATAATACCTTCGAGAGTTATCAAGCGCACCAGCCAGCCAGACGGACGGACGGACGGACGGACATCGCTAGATCGACTCCAAATGTCGTGAAACGGATATGGTACAAAGAGACCTAGGGTCTAAAACCGTTATTTCGATGAGGCACGTTTTGGCCGTACAGCCATATGGCTGAGGGTATAAAAAGGGTTTTATCGCTCCTCGTTTGAATATAAAACACCCATATAACCGAACATCCCGATTTACTTACTGTATCAGCTGTAATTTGACACATAAGGTTCTCATTAGGTGCAATTTCTCGTTATACAAAAAATTTCTGTAGATTTCCGGTATGTTCAAAATTCCCGACACAAGTTCTAACCTCGCAAACCATTGAGCGTAGGCTAGTTTACGTAGGTAGAGCTACACATATGTCTTTACACCTTACAGCACTATGTGTTGGGGTATTATAAGTTTGATTGGGCCAACAATTATGTAACATACCGAAATATTGGTTTCCAACATAGGAAAGTATATATGGATCTTCCTATCTCGCCGAGCTGAATCGATCTAGCTATGTATGTATGTCCGTCTGTCCATGTTAATTTGTAGTCACGCTACATGTCGCAATTATGGCCCGATACTCACGAAATTGAAAATGGAGATGGGGATTGGGTCAGAATAGAACCCTATTGTTTTTGGAGATTATCGCAAAATATTTAGGGATTGAAATGGACCAAAAACTGAAAAATTCCCTGATTTTGCAGTTGCTCTACAGGTCGCAATTGTAGACCGGAAGTTAGCATGGGGCTAGAGCAGAATCCTCCCAATTTTAATGGTCATCAGGTAATATTTAGTAGGTGAAATAGACCATAACATTTGTGTTAAAAAAAGTCAAATTTTCAATTAATCCGCGAATATTTTTAATTCCGGAAAATCACAAATATACGACCGATTTTGACTAATTATGTCAATTCAGAATGCCCTCTTGGCATAAAAGTATAAAATCTAAAAAAAAAAATCATATAAAAAGATGATGTTAATATAGATTTTGTAGTATTTTGTGACATTTTTCAATTTGACTTATAATATTGAAGTGTATATTTTGTAATATTTTTTCACCTTACAACACTGGTTGCGGTTATTATACATATATATTGTTAGTATCATCCGATCTTCACGAAAATGTTCACAAGGGTTGGGTTAGGCTCAGAAGAGCTAGGGCTAGGCTATTGTTTTTAAAGATGTCCTCAATATATTTAGGGGTTAAAATGGACCAACAACTAAAAATGTTTCTGATTTTGCAACCGTTATGAAGGTCACAAATAGAAACCATAGGAAACTAAATCCCTAATGAACTTAAAGTTTAGAACAGCGGGTAGAATGGACCACTACTTTTGTGTAAAAAATACCAGCATTACTTACAGGCGATACCCGAAATACACAAAAGGCGAACTTCTGGCGTTTTTAGGCTGATTTCGTTGAAGAATATAACCATATATCGTAGACAAGCAAATCATGTAGATGCGTCTAAATTTGGATATACAGAGGGGCCTCTTGCTTTTGGAGATGATCGCAAAATATTTAATGGTTCTAAAAATGAACCAAAACCGGAAAAAATTTCTGGATCACACATTTGAAGCCAATTGACACGCCTAAGAAGAGTGTTAAGGACAAGGAAGAATACTAGCATTTCGCATGACCATTGGATTACTTTTAGCTATAAAATGGACCACAACAACTAACAGCACGATGGATTGCGCAAATATTGGGAAAATGACCCTGGTCAAAATGCTAAGGGTAGTATCTGGGCAGTGCTCCGTGACGTAATTTCAAGAACGAAATCTTCCAAAATGGATTTGGACATAAGGAGGCTTCTAACATATTGTAGTGTTGTAGAGTATCACATGTTCGGCCCCGCACGACTATAGCCTTTGCTTACTTGTTTACAATTATAACATAGTTTTAGGTCCTCTCACCACAATCAGACGAATATGGCAAAATCGATATATAATTTTACGCTGAATATACTAAAATATATTTATAGTACGAGTATGCTATAATTATAATTTATATAGTATAGAGGTTCTTTTGAGTAAAAATTTTTGGAGTCCCTATAAATATACTTCATAAATTCACTTCACGAAATATATCTGTTCAAATTTTCAGCCATAATGGCAGTTGTTGGATATTTTGAAATCTTAAGGAGTAGAAAACATTCTCGCAAAAGTTGTCCAATTTATGTCTCGAGTTTGGATTCACGTATCCTTTAATTATAGCTAAGTTGAAACTGAATGTTTGAATTTTTGTCAATTTTGACACATGAACCATGTGTCAATTTTATATAAGTTCATGAAATTAAAATCGGAATTATAAAAGTTTTCACGTGGTAGAGAGTGTGAAAGTTAGGCCTAACTCTGTGGCTTTTCAGAGTCTTCAAATACTTAAAAAGAAAAATTAACATAGAACGACGAATTTTCCTTCCTCGTTGATTGTTAGGGTTCATCTAGTATATTTGATCCGTTTCAGGAGATCGCTTCACTTAATCCAAATCCAGTTTAACAGAAATCTCATTTCATATAAAAAGTCACATCTAAAAATTTACCAAACAATTAAAAGAATGAATTCAACCACTTCCCCTTTTAATTATTCGTGTCTGCAGCAGAAGGAAGAAAAACAAATAATACACAAAAAGGTCTTTACCCTTTTAAAACGTAATGATCCAAATAAAAATACAACAATAACAACAACACATCTCATTTCCAAAAGCGCAATTTTACGACGATGGGGCGCATACGAACGAATCCGGTCAATCATCATATAAACCAAAAACGAACGAATGAAAATAAAAATTCCTACAAAATGCAACTATCCGACGAAAATGTTTCATTCATTCATTCATAAAATGGACACACAAAAAGCACAACATGAAGAAAAACTCTATTTCCGGTATATGTCGGCGGTTGTGCTGTGTTGCGACGCTACGGCGTCACACCTTGCAGAAATATCCTCATCATTACAGAGTAGTGCACCACCATTGCAGCAGTGAATCTCATAGAGAAGCACGGAGAGCGCGAGAGAGAGTAACATGTAATTTTGTACAAACAGGAAGTAGTTATGGAAAAATAATAGCAAAGAAACAAAAACGATTATTATAGCATATTTTTAGGGTGCGGCTAAAATAGGAGCACAACAAAATTGCAACAGCAGCAGCAGCGGCGGCGACAGCAATCAACGAACGATATTTGGTGCTGTAACTGCAAAGAAGAAGATGAGGAACAAGAAACAGGAAAAACAAACATAACACCACTACCACTATCATCGGCAAATCCTTACACCAAAAGACCGCAAAGTACATCGTAAAATGCAAAAGCCAAGAGTCATTGCAAAAAGAGAATGCAGCAAAAATGTGTTAAGAGAACACATTTTGCCAAACAAAAGAAATTACAATTATAACATCATAGATGGGCAAATGAAAGAGAAATTCTTAAAAGAATTTTAATATAGTTTTTTAGGTCGAAATTTTACTATTTTAATATTTTTCAAGCGCAATCCTAATCAAAATAAGCTCAAAAGTTAATTTATAGAAATAATTCTTTAAAACTAGGCGTATTTTTTCGTTTATTTACTTTTTCCGTTTATAGTTTACTCATGACAGAGAATAAGAGACACAACCCCCAGCATGCATACTTGCCCATCTATGCATTAATGCACATAGAGAGAAATAGTACATCTCTCTTAAATATTTCAAAGGAGGTTTCTTTTTTATGTTAATAACTAAACAACGCAAATTATTAATCGAACATAGTAAAAACTATACCTTAATTACAGAAACAGAAACAAGTAAAACAGCAGCAAATTTCGGCCGGGACGAACTTTTTATACCCTGCACCATTTGGAAGAAACTTGAAAATTTTCAAAAAAAAATCCGTCGAAAAATACTGCTCAAATGAAATAACGGCTTCGAACTTCAAATACGAAATTTGAAACAATTCCGGTGAATAATGTCGCAAAAAATATATGGGTGTACCGTTATATAGGCTCTATACTAGATCGTGGACCTATGTAGACAATATTCTTCTAGGGGATAAAGTACTCAGAAGGAACCCCTTGCCTGGATTTTAAGACAATTCCATTGACAATTTTGACTGAAATCATCAAAATACCGAATATCGGGGGTTACCGTTATGTAGGGGTTAAACAATATGGTGGACCTATATAGACAATTCTCTTCAAGGGGATAAAGTACTCACAAGGAACTCCTCTTGTGGATTTTCAGACAATTCCGTTGAAAAATGTGGCTAAAATCATCAAAATACCGAATATTTATAGTTCTCTTCCAGGGGATAAAGTACTCACAAGGAACTCCTTTTGCGGATTTTAAGGCAATTCCATTGAAAATGTGGCTAAAATCATCAAAATACCGAATATCAGGGGATACCGTTATATGAGGGCTATACGATATCGTGAAACGATATCGCCCATCTTTAAAGAATCGCATTCACAGTGATCCTCACACCAAAATTCATAATTCCAATTATATTCCTATACTATTTGCTAAATTTAGTACAATGTGGAATTTTGCGAACACTTATTGTACACATGTCCAGAAAGAGCTCTTTTAATACTAAATTTCTATATTCCGCCTATATCCATTCACCCAAAAACCACACTGTACCAAATTTTGTAGTTATACTTCCTTATACAAATCCTACATCCATAACTTCATTCTCATACCAAATTTCACGATTCTACCTCTATCAATTCACATATTTTCAAATGGTACCAAATTTAGAGAATTTTAGTACTTTTGGTACATTTATTATTCGTTTTTTAAAAAATCTTTGCTTCCTTCATCCTACTCAACATGACAATGCCAAATTTCAGTTCTGTTCTTTTTTCAAATACAAAATTTCCATTTAGTTCTTTTCGTATTATTTGATACGTATTCCCAAATCCATCTTCCCTCTGCGTCAAAAGTTATCCCAATAACAATTTTTAGATTTCCAACTCCATTCCCTTCCTTATATACCAAATTTTATATCCTTAAGTTGTTTTCGTCCTTTTTAGTACATATTTCCAAAACCATCTTCAAAACTGGTAAATTTTGACCAAAGCTAATACCATTTAGTACAGTCCTAACTCTTATACCAATCAGATTTCTCCAACTTAATTCTTATACCATGTGACATGATTTTAGCTCTATCCATTCACAGAATACCAAATTTGGTGTTTAGTAAGTACACGTATTTTTCGAATATGCAAAAAACCTTTCATACATCTTTCCTACACCCCATCAACGATGCTCATTTCAAATTTCAGAGTAGCAACTCTATCCGTTTAACAAATATAATTGATTCAATATTTAGTATCTTTTAGTACACTCGTATTTCCAAAACCCCATCCTTATGTCATCCCTAACATTGGCCTACATGCAAATTTTCAAGATTCTAGCTTGAGCCAAAGAAGTAGGCAAGGGCTACAATCGACCGGAACCATAAAATTCCATATTCATCTCAAGTTTCTGGTTGATAGAAATATTTATATATAGCTTATTGTAAAGAATCGCTGACTTGTTTCGCAAGTTATGACAGATAAAAGTATTGAAAATTGTGATCCCTTGTGGGTCAGGTACTAGAAGGAGTTCGCACATATACAGGGTGAGACGAAAAAAGTGCAACCAGACTGCTGTCATTTCTAAGTCACTCGTCCGACAGCTCATATTCCAGTGACAGCTCATTATATTGTTTACAAGCGTACAAAATCATTTTGATGAGAATTTTCCAGAAAAAAAGTTATTCGTGATAGAATTTAAGCGTGAAAGTGTGATTTCTTTATATTTGGCTGGAAAACCACTAGTGGATACCGTTAAAGCACTCCCGCATTTAAATGTGAATAAATCTTTTGTGCCTCGTACCATCGCTCGTTACCGTATCCCAACGTCAAGGAAGTGGACGGAAGAAAACAGCAACATCAGCAGAAATGGTTCGAAAAGTAAAGAAGCGACTTGATCGAAACTCGCGTCGCAGTGGCGTTGGGTAGCGTATCCCAACGTCAAGGAAGTGGACGGAAGAAAACAGCAACATCAGCAGAAATGGTTCGAAAAGTAAAGAAGCGACTTGATCGAAACTCGCGTCGCAGTGGCCGAAAAATTGCTCGCATGGTAAACATATCGCAATATTCCATTCGGCAAATATTGATTAACTCGGGGTAAAGCCATTGAAATTCCAAAAAGTGCAAGAACTGACACATCGAAGAAAAGAAAACAGACTCAAAAGAGATAAATAGTTGCTTTGCTTGGCCGAAAGTGGTGAACTGCCGAATTTGGTTTTCTCCGATAAGAAAACATTCATTGTCCAGCAGTTTGTAAACAAACAAACTGATCGTGTTTACCTGCCAAAGAGGTCAGCTGAAAATATGCACCATCGCTTGGCTACCAGAACTCAAGCGCCGGCCATATCGATGGTGTGGGCCGCCTTGGCAGCCGATGGTCGCTCTTCGCTCATATTAATCTACCGTGACATCAGAATAAATGCCGAATATTATCGCGAAAATATTCTGGAGGGTGTACTAAAGCCTTGGGCACGCAAACATTTGGTCGCAGACCTTGGACATTCCACTCAGCACGCGCCGCCCAAGATTGGTTACAAAATGAGGTTCCTCGCTTCATTTCCATCGTACAATGGCCACCAAAATCTCCGTATACCAATCCGTTGGACTACTGTGTCTGGAGTATTTTGGAAAGCAAGGTTGGCACTGAAAAATACCAAAATGTCGATCACCTCAATCAAGCACTTCACCGTGAATGCGCCAAAATGTGTGACGGTTTCATTGGCCGTTTAAAGGCCATAATTCGTGCCAAAGGCGACTAATTCAAACAAATCTGAACTTATTCTAAAATTTGATGCTATTTCCGACATTTTTTGCTTTCATTTAATAAAATTTAAAAAAAATGGAAAAATTATGGCGTTTGACTTTGTTTCAGTTTTTTATCTCACCCTGTAATAAATAAGTACTGAACATCCCATCCCTGAAAACAAAATGTAAATAGAACCCCATATTTCCACACAATAGAAATACAACAAATGAAATTTAAGAGAATCCATGCATTGTAAGAAGAGAACAGCAAAAGAGAAAATGTCCTCCCCACACACAACTGAATGCGCCTGAATGTATGCACCACGAAATAATAAAAGCAACAACGACTGGCATATTATCACTGGAAACGGCAATACTAGCGGCATAGTAGACTCTATTCATTATTTGTTTTATAATTGTGATGATTTTTCACTCTTTCTCGCTGTCTCTCTAACTCTCTCTCAACATTTCTATCTGGCCCGTATACCTTACGAAGGAAGACCAACGTAAAAACTAGAGCGGCTTTTGTTTGGAGAGAGAGATAGTACATATCACGGAGTTTGTTTGTTTATAGAGTCCTCGTTTATAAAATTTCAAGAATGAAAAATAGTACAACAAACTCTGATGTTGATGATATAGATTTTACAGAAACTACAGCAACAACAAAAACACAACAGATGCACAACTTATACTACAGAGATGATGAAACGGATGGTGAGGTGATGCTGGAAAGAGCTGCCAGCAGCGTTCGAGTGAAGAAAAGGGACGGACCACAGGGGAAAGACATAGAGAGGGATTCGTGTACAATAGTTGGTTGTGGGTGGAGAGGAAAAAGAATGGCCCAAGCAAATGCAGAAAAATAGATGCAGGTCTTGTGCTCTTGTTGTTGTTGGCGTTGTTGTTTTGCGTTTTCTTCTATAATTATTGAATGGTGTTGATGCACAATGAAAACCGAAATACACCACCACATTTCGCCATTGGTTATAAAATAGAGAGGGGAGGCAAGCAAATAAATAGGAAAAAAGGCCCATCAGCAATGGCTGTCGTGATACAAAAAAAAAGGATCCCTTTTCAAGTCAGAAAAATAATATCGTTGAGAAAAAATATATATTTTGGTTACAAATTACATGAAAAAATGTTCGTATTATCCCGATATACACATATACAACAATTTTATACACTGAGAAACTTCAGTAGGTCTTCTAAATGTACAGTAAGGACCCATAAAAGACCTTCCGTAGTTCTTTCATATATGAAAGATCCTCTATAGATCTCCTAAACATTTTTTTGCTATATATAGGAAGTGTAAAATAGCTCTTCTTCTATATAAATAAGACTCCCTTTTTGGAACTTCTTTACAATGTGCATTCGAGAAGGGTTTCTTTATAGAAGACGTTCAATAACTCCTTATTATAGAAGATCTTCTATAAGTCTCCTATATAGTAGACTTGCTGTAAGATTTTTCTATAGAAGACCTTCAATAGACCTTTTTATAAAACACCTACTGTAGAACTTTTATATAGAAAAGCTTCCATAAAAAAGGTCTAAAGTAGATTTTTATAGAGAAGGTCTATAAAAGACCCATAAGAACAAATTTTGAAGATTTTTATAGATCTTCTTTATAGAATACCTTCTGTAGAACACCTTTATCAAAGATCATCTAAAGGACACATTATTTTGAAGATAATTTATATGTTGTTTTTGGATATGAGACCCTTAAGCCTGAGTCAGGACATTATGCTTACAAACTTCTACGGAAGCTCACTGTGTGAGGAGGATATAAATGCCACAGTAGTCCAGGCCTCGACCTCTAGTCAGGGGTTGACTCCCAAGCAAGTCGAACTAAATGGTCCTGACGGACCCAATACCAATCCATCGGTAAATGAACCCACACTCTCAAGGCAGAAGGCAATCGATGTAGAAAGAGGACAGAGTGGCGTCTCCATTGATAAAATGGAAGTGCCGAGGAGCTCTCTAATGGAAATACGAAATCCGTTTCTTGTGGAAACGATGCGATCCAAAAACCGAAGCAGGAGCATCAAACTGCTCAAGGAACAGCCTTAGAGTAGCAGCCATTGATCAGGCTGACCCCAGTGGGTACATCAGCGAGGATCATAAGTATATCTACCTGTTGGTTAGTCGCAGTTAGTGCCCTTAAATCCTTTCGGGAAGACAGCAAGGTCGCCGCTATTTATGTTTTTATTATGGAAGACCATATTTGTATCCTCTCAACATGTCTCCTATATAAAAGATCTTCTTTATAGAAGCCACTCGAATATTCTTCTCTGTAGAAGACCCTCAAGAAGCCTTCTTTAAAAAAAGATTTCAAGGTTTTTTTTTTGAAGAAGGCTTCTTGACGATCTTCTACAGAAAAGAATATTCGAGTGGCTTCTATAGAGAAGTTCTTTTATAAAGGAGACATATTGTACACTCTCTAAACCTCATCTCTACAGTAGTCCCTCTAAAGGTATTTTTTGTAGAAGACCCTCTAAATGTCTTCGTTATAGAAACCCCCTAAAGGTCTTCTTCATGGAAGATCGTCCAAAAGTCTCCTATAAAAAGGAATCTTTATTTGATTTCATAAAAGTAGACCCTCTTTAAATTTCCCCAATAGAAAACACTGTATGGGTCTTCTTTATAGAACATAATAAAAACTGTCTATACGTTTTCTTTATAGAAGTGCCTTGAAAAGGTTTCATTATAGAAGCCCCTTGAAAGGTCGTCTATATGAAAGACTCTTTATTGGTTTTCTTAAAATAAGAACCTATATAGCTTTCCTTAATAGAAGACCCTCTAAGTAACTTCTTTCCAGAAGCCCCTCTTTTATAGAAGACCCTCTACCTTAAAGAAAACCACAAAAGTGCTTATTTATAGAAAGGCCCCTATAAACGTCTCCTTTGTTGAATACTCTCTAAAGGTGTTATTTATAGAAGAGCCTCTAAAATTCTTTTTATAAAAGGTCTCCAAAGATCCTCTCTATGGAAGATCATCCCAAGATCTCCTATAGGGAAGACTCTCTATTTGATATCTTAAAGGAAGAGCCTTTATTCAATAGGAGACCCTTAATATGTCTTATGTAGACCCCTTCTTTATAAAAGACCCTCAATAGGTCTTCTGTACAGGAACCCCTCTTTAGGTCTTCTTCGTAGAAGACTATATAGGCATTCTTTATAGAAGACGCTCCTTGGGTACAACTTTTTTAAAATAAATAAAGTCCTCTTTACAGAAGATCGTCCAAAGATCTCCTATAGAGGGGACTTATTATTTGATATCTTAAAAGAGGACTCTCTCTCTCAAATAAGAGTCCCTAATACGTCGTATGTAGACTCCTCATTCATAAAAGACCCTCAATATGTCTTCTGTAGAGAAACCCCTCTTTAGGTCTTCTTCGTAGAAGACTATATATAACTTATCATTAAAGACCCTCTGTAGGACTTCTTTATAGAAGACCCTCCTTAGGTAACTCTTTTTAAAATGCACTCTTTATAGGTGACCCTTTAAATGGAAGATAGTCCATTGGTTTTCTTAAAAATGAAATTCATTCATTATAAGAAATCTTTTTAGATCATTTTTTATAGGAACCGCTCTATAGGTATTTATATATCTCCTATAAGTTTTCTGTACAGAGGACCTATCATGCATCTTCTATATAAAATACTTTCTATTGACATTCTTAACATGCAATCACTTCTTTCCTCTCCTAAGATCTTCTAAAATCAGATTTTTAGTTAACCAATCCAAGAATTGTTTTCTTCTTAATAGAATACTTTCTACTACAAAACCTCAGGTCTTCTTTACAATATACCTCTCCTGAGATCTTCTAAAGTTTGATATTCATTTACCCAATCCATGATTTTTTTTATTTTGTGATGATCCCGAGCATTTGAACCCCTGTGTGTGTGTTTTAATGCCCATTTCTAGGTTTTGCCTAGGCGAGGGGTCCACCAAACAGTACACTCCCCCAAAAGGATATACAATGTGTATACAATCAAATTGAATTCAAAAGCAAATTCAACTTAAAACAGGAAAACAAAAATTTTACAGAGGAGGTTGTTGGTTTTGGTTCGGCGCGGCTCGGTTCAGTGTGGTTGGTTGGGTTTTTTTATTCCGTTTTTGGCAAAAGGAATATTGTGTATGTTGTTTCTGGCTGGAAAATGGGTGTGGGCCAAATACACTATATGATGTAGAGAGCCGAAGGAAAATTGCATTAAAATTTCAAAATTAGTTGAACACTTAAGTACACACTTAATATCCATTTTTCACTTCCTGGGTGTAGGCTTCTTGTTTTAAAAAATGTTAAAATTGTAAATAGAATAAAATAATTGAGTTAATCATTATTTAAATTAAATATTTCTTTGAAATTGTTTCACTCTTCCATTGAAGTATTTAAACCGCACATCCTTAAAGTATGCTTTAAATTTCAAGAAATTTCAAAAAATCTTCACCTTTTACAAACACACACACACTCGTTCACATTCAACACTTTTTAGTTTGAATTAATTAATAACACAATTAATTAATTATTTTTTCACAATAACTTCCACTTTTATTTTTGGTTTTGGAAAAATCTCAGATTTTCTTTTAAATTTATCTCAAAAGATTTTTTTTGGAAAAAATTGTATTGGCTTTTTATTTTTCTTCTTTTAAAATTTAGTTGTTGTATTGGTATGATATATCTGAAAATCTAAATAGATTCTGCTGCTGCTGCTGATTTCTATATATATTTTTGATGATAAAATACGTAGAGAATTGAAAAAACACAACTTGCTGCCGGAGAGTGCAAGAACTAAATGATTGCGTTTTCCACCAGGCTGCAATATTTTCCACTCCGAAATACTACTATAATGTACATGGACATGGACACACACACCCAGGACCCGCAACGAAATGTGCATAAAGCAACGAACTCCTAGATAGATAAGCAAAGCTAGCTGCACACAAACAACATGCAATAGGGAACACCTCACAGGATATTAAAATGTATCCCATTGCCAGCCAGCCAACCATTCCTCCTTCCCATTCCAGCGACCATTTTCACTAGCTAGTAGCGCTTGGTCTATGAAGATTTTTATTTGCCAAAGAGGTTATCATGAATGTATTTTTATTTTATTGCAAAGAGAGATTACTAACAACCCGAAGAGAGCGCGAAAGAGAGAGGGAGAGAGCGAGTTCATAAGCCCAAAAAAAGGATGTTGCTTGCTGACTGACGGCTTTTCATATATATAATTTGAAGGAAATGCAATTTTTCCAATTAAAATGTTCAAACACAGCAGTAGAGCAGAAGACAAATTGCCACAGTTTGAGCAGAAGATTGTGTGTGTACATGTAAAAAGTACCACTTTTTTCTCTAGGCATGCCACTTTCAGTCTAGTTCATTTATGTTTTATTGCAATATACATTTTGAATATGATTCCCTGTTATCCTTTTAAATATTAAATGATGATAATATGTAGGAACAAAAATATTCCGCAGAGTATAGTTTGGGGGAAACTATCCATAGAATTGGAATAGAGAGAAGAGAAGCAGATTCTAGTTTTCCAAAAGAGGAAATACAATCTTCTGATCTGAATTTTATATCAGCCAATTTCTATAACAGTCATAGGCTGTAGTACCGAATCCGAACTTCAAATACTAAATTTGAAACAATTCCGGAGAAAAATGTCCCTGAAAATCTCAAAATACTGAATATCTGGAGGTATCGTTATATGGGAGCTATACCAAAATGTGGGCCTATGTAGACAATTCTCTTCCAAGGGGTAAAGTACTCAGAAGGAACTCCTTGTGTAAATTTTCGGCCAATTCCATTGACATTTTTTCTACAATCATGAAAATACCGAATGGGGGACCATTGTACGGGGGATATACGATATCGTAGACCTATAAAGACAAATCTGTTGCTAGGGGTAATATACTTACAAGGAATTCCTTATGTGGATTTTGGCTACAATCATCAAAATACCGGTACCGTTATAAGGGAGATTTACGATATCGTGGACCTATATAGACAATTCTCTTTCAGGGGGTAAAGTACTCAGAAGGAACTCTTCGTGTGGATTTTCATACAATTCGATTAAAAAAATTGGCTACAATCACGAAAATACCGAATGTGGGGACCGTTGTATGAGGGATATACGATACCGTAGACCTATATAGACAAATCTCTTCGAGTGGGTAATGTACTCACAAGGAACTCCTTTGGTGGATATCAAGACAATTCCATTAAAAAATTTAGCTGCAATCATCAAAATACCGAGTATCGGGAGAAACTGTTATATGAGGGATATACGATATATTCGATACATGTAGACAATTATCTCCCATTACGGAATACCGTATATAAGGTAGATATACCCTTATAAGGGAGATTTACGATATCGTGGACCTATACAATTTTCTTCCAGTAGGTGTAGTACCCACAAAGAACTTCTTGTGTAGAATTTCACATAATTTCATTGAAAATCCCGAATAGCGGGGGTAAAAATTTTCGTGCAAAATCAAACATGGTTTTAAGCATTTATGTATTTCTCACAAAATTCTCTTTTGTTGATATGTTTGAATTATACAGATATCACGAAAATTTGACAAAAAGATAATGTAAGAAAAAAAGCAAAAAAAAATTGTACAAAATACTTTGTAAATACTTTTGAGTGCGGATGAGGCGCTGGGAAAATCTAGCAATAATCAATAAATATTCTAAAATTACATATTTCCCAGCCGCCATAAAACACCACAGTGAACAATTCGGTGATCTTGTACGCTGACGCATACGATAATGTGAGAGATAATAAAGGTTATGACCCACACGCACAGTAGACGCACAAGACCACTTGAATGAGATGTGAAGCAGCCCTGCAATATTCTCCATTCAATATTAGAATAGATAAGATCAATTGTGTGGTTGCGACTAGGTTAAGTTAGATTAGTTTCAGTAGTACGTAAGGAACATATTTTAAAAATAAAATCAGAATTGAATCTACAGCCAAACCATTCGGTTGGTTTTCTTTTCTCACTTTACAAAAATCATTGCTATACACTCCACCATATATCCGATTTTGTGTTAAAGTCCCTTACATTCGCAATATGCACTCGAGAACAATGATATTTAGTACCAGGTATCCTATAGAGCTAAAAAATACCTTTGGTATTGGAGCAATATCGGATTATCCTTTCACTTTCTTACTTTCAGCAGTAATTTTTTTTTTTTTTTTTTGAAAATATTGACCTTTTGTGTTGGAGTTTCCAGAAGGAGTGGACCCGTCCAGAATTGCCCGTCTCCGAACTCGATCAAGTTTGTTAATAATGCAGGGTTAGATAAAAAACTGCAAAAAAGAATTGAATCTACAGCCAAACCATTCGGTTGGTTTTCTTTTCTCACTTTACAAAAATCATTGCTATACACTCCACCATATATCCGATTTTGTGTTAAAGTCCCTTACATTCGCAATATGCACTCGAGAACAATGATATTTAGTACCAGGTATCCTATAGAGCTAAAAAATACCTTTGGTATTGGAGCAATATCGGATTATCCTTTCACTTTCTTACTTTCAGCAGTAATTTTTTTTTTTTTTTTTTTGAAAATATTGACCTTTTGTGTTGGAGTTTCCAGAAGGAGTGGACCCGTCCAGAATTGCCCGTCTCCGAACTCGATCAAGTTTGTTAATAATGCAGGGTTAGATAAAAAACTGCAAAAAAACTGCTGTCATTTATTTGCCACTCGTCCGAAAACTGTTAAAATTATTCCAGTGACAGCTCATTAGTAATTCGTGATGGAATTCAAGCGTGATAGTGTGATTTCTTTATATTTGGCTGGAAAACGTGATACTGGTAGCGTAGCCAGACGTCAAGGAAGTGGACGGAAGAAAACAGCAACATCAGCAGAAATGGTTCGAAAAATAAAGAAGCGACTTGATCGCGTCGCAGTGGCCGAATAATGGCTCGTGAGCTGAACATATCGCAATATTCAATTAGGCAAATATTGAAAAATGAGCTCAGTTTAAAGCCATTGATATTCCAAAAAATGCAAGAACTTACACCGCAACAGAAAGAAAATAGACTCAAAAGAGCTAAACAGTTGCTTCGCTTGGCCAAAAGTGGTGAACTGCCGAATTTGGTTTTCTCCGATCACCTCAAGCAAACGCTTCGCCGAGAATGGGCCAAAATACCATTTGAAGGCCATAATTCGTGCCAAAGGTGACCAATTCGAACAAATCTAAACTTATTCTAAAAGTTGATGCTATTTCCAAAATTGTTTGCTAAAATAAAAAAATGTAAAAATTATGGCGTTTGACTTTGTTTCCATTTTTTATCCCACCCTGTATATTGGAGCTATATCTAAATCTGAATCGATTTACACCAAATTTGATGTACTTGCTTCTAGACTAAATATCGTCGGAAGTGACAAAATTTAGTCCTTGTAGAGTATAAATATACATGTGAAACATTTAGACTATACAGGGAACTCACTTTTCTTTATATGAGAAGTATATATATATATATATATATATATATATATTTTTCTGTAAGTATGGAACGTTAATGGGTAAGGGGCCAAAAGCGTAGCCCAATATTTTCCATTTTTTCCAATATTAACAATAAAAAAACACGTGCAAAGTTAGAAAAAATGGCCACAGACGGACACACTTCATTATTCATAATTTTAGACCCTTGAGAAGGAGGTAGAAGAAGGTGTGGATTTATATTTTATAGTTTCGCAGCTAATCTCAGTTTTATCTGAATATAACGGTGTGCCAAGTGTAAACTATATCGAGTACTTCCTTCGGTTCTTATGAGATTATTAATGTTTGCAAAATTTTAAAACTTTCGAAAGGTACGGTTAGCACTAGACGGGCATGCAAAATCAGGTTTTGAAGGTTACTCACGAAATAAATGGGAAAATTCTCAAATGATAAATGCCCATTAAAACGATTATATGGGCCGGGATATTATTCCTAAACTTATTCCTGATGTCATCTACATATACCCTTTAAATGCCGGGAAGAGTCGCATTAATAATCATTGCCTATACATTTTCGTGACCTGTGAGAGTGGTAACTTTGATCCTCTCAAACCAATTTTATATTTAGCCAATGTGATACAAAACAAATAACAATGGTCCATCTCAATGCGCTACTACTAGAAACAGCTCAAAAATAATGGACATAATAAACAATAAAAAACCATAGCATATTTTCCGGCTTAAGAAAACCCTCATATAATATATTTTACAGCAACAAATATATTTATAAATGATACAGGCAAAGAGTAATTCCCCAATGAGTTGTGTTAAATGCAATTTTCATGGAGAACACAATTTACATTGTGGTAGGTTAGCGGTTTTATCCCATGCTCTCTTACACTCTCACGAAAAAAAAAGCTCAAAGGGAAATCATTAACACTCTTTCCATCTCTTTGCTCGATAAATGCACTGCATTGTACGGAGGACCTGCATAATACCCTGTCTCTCTTTCGTTTTCCATTACCACAAAAAAGCCAAGAGAGCGAGCAAAAAGAATCAAAACAAACATTTCTTAACCTAACACAATTTGTTTTTAATAATTTGTTCTTTGCGCGTTGTTCTCCCTCCCCCCATCCTCCCCCCAAATGCAAACAAAGTTTTATTATTATTATTTTTTTTCCTATTTACACAGCCATCAACAGCTTATGGTTGCAAGCAAAAAGGATTTCCTTTTGCCTTACACCAAACAAACACACGCACACACCCACACAGGAGAGGAGTTTATGTAGGTGATTTGAGCTAGTGAATGAGGAGGTGTGGTTGAGGTGGGCATGGGGATTCATATGTTGACGTTTGCATTATGTTTTGTGTGCACAGAGCAATAACGTTATGCTGTTTGGCCGGTCGTTCGCTTGCTCGCTCGTTCGTTCGTTCACTCGGCCGGTCGGTCGGTCGGTGTTAAAGGAGTAGGAGCTGTGCTTGGAATGCTTAACTTGACATCTTCATTTGTGTCAAAAGGCCATTGAACTCTGAGTGCTGCTGCTGCTGCATCTGATGGTGGGGAGCACCACTGGAAAAAGAAGTAAAACACACAGCAGCAGAAACAACAACAGCAACAAGAACGGCAGCAGCACAAAATCAAAACAAAACGAAACGAAAACTCCAACGACGAAGTATACAAACGACGAAGCAGTTGTAGAGTACTCGTAATTCGTGCGTTACAATACAACATAAACAAAGGAGTAAGATGGAAAAATAAATGAAAAGCAACAACAACAATAAAAACGCAAAACATAGCTTGGTAGGATAGATTGTGATGATATTGTTTTGATTTTTCTGAACTTTGGGTTAACGAAAAGCTGGAGATATTGGAAAATGGATGCATAAAACTGAATGGTCAAAACAAGGACCTTAGATTTAATTCTCAGCATATTTGGAGCTAGAGCACAGAAAAGGCTTAAACTGATTGTTCAGACATTAAAAAGAAACTTACGCGAAGTATCGATATGTGACATCTGTTCATTCAATCCCTTTCTGGAAAACGAAAAACATAAATTAAAAATTAACAAAACAAGTAACAGAAGGGGTTGGCAATTATATAGAAACAGATAACAACAGATCTTGCGTTAGCAAAAATATTTGGAAGTGTGAAATTTGAAGAGAGTTGGATGTTCATTTCGTTTATATGAAATACTAACATTTGGTGTAATTTTGTGACTACTTCAAATCTCTCCAAAATTCGAGTATCCTCAAGTTTCTCAAAAAAATCGACATTTTCTGATTTGGGTTTGCAAATGGGTTATAAAATTCAGTGCGAAAGTTAAAAATATTGATTGTTGTTTTTTTCCACGGTGCAGGGCCATTGTATGTACAGGGGGGATAGTTGGATAGTTCCGTTGACAAAATGGCCGAAATCATTAAAATACCGAATATTGGGTGGTACCGTTATATCGGGGGACCATATGAAACCGTAATGGCAGGTATGACAATTTTCTGCCACAAAAAATAGTAGTAATTATTGTGAACTTCAAATACAAACATTGAAACAATTCCCTTGAAAATTATGTACAAAATTATCAAAAATAGCGAATACCACGTAGTGGAACTTTTGTGTGGGATATATACCACGACTAGAATTGCTAGGATGATTTCTGTCCACAGGGAACGAGCACTGCAGATTTACCTCAAGAGTCGGTAAAGAAATTTCACTAAAACCCAAAACAAAAGAAGTAAAAAAGCTGTAAGTTCGGCCGGACCGAACTTTGAATACCCTCCACCACTTTTAACGAATTTTGCAATTCTCAAAAAAATAAAATCTGTTAAAATCTTAAAAATACCGAATGTAGCCGTCATATTAGGATGTAAACGACAGAATGGGCCTGCATAGACAACTTTTGTCATAAGCCATTACAATATTCAAATCCGAAACTTGAAAAAAAAAATGATTAAATTTGAAACAATTCCGGTGAATAATGTTGCTAAAATCGTCAAGATACCGAATATCGGGAGGTACCGTTATATGGGGGCCATACGAAGACGTTAACCTGCACAGACAATTTTCTGACATAGGCTGTAGTAGTCATTACGAACTTCAAATACCAAATTTGAAACAATTCCGGTGAATAATGTCGCTAAAATCATCAAAGTACCGAATATCGGGAAGTACCGTTATATTGGCGCTATACCAAAACGTGGACCTACATGACCCATTTTCAATGCCAAAAGTCCTGCAGACATAATATACATTTGAGTAAAATTGAATGAATCTACTTCATTTCGATCGGAAGCTGGAATGGTTTCCACAGACGGACATTGCTAAATCGACATAGAACTTTATGCGGATTAAGAATATATATGTGGGTCTAAAATGTATATTTCGAGGTGTTACAAACGAAATGACAAACTTAATGTACCCTCAAACTATGGTGGGGGTATAAAAAAATTCATCCGGGGAATCCGGGTTTTATGAGGGCATGTATCAAAACGTGGACGTATATCGACAATGTTCTACCACAGCAAAACACATGACGAACGCTAAATGCTGATTTTGAAACAAGTAAAAACAAGTACAGTAAAACTCGGTTAAGAAATACCGGCAAATCGGGCGGAACCGACATTATAAAATTTTACTAAAAAAATTTTACGACTAAATAAAAAATTAATGAAAGATTATATCAGACAGAAGGACATATCGATAGGCGATATTCCAAACTCGATTTAAAATTTTACGCTGGTCAAGAATGTATATCCTACACAGGAACTCACGTAATTATTTAGCGAAGTTACAAACGGAGCGGACAAAGTTAACATACTCCCCAAACTCAAAATACCAAAATTTTGCAAAATGTGCCAAACACGTAAAAAATACCACAAATCTGGATTTGACCTTATTTAGAAGCTATGCTAGCGAGTCGTCTCCATACCTCTACCTCTAATATCAAATTTCAGCATTTCAGCACTATAAGCACGCGTATCCAATACAAGCTCCTTCCCTTAACAACAGACACCAACAGTGACGTCTATATAAAACTTCAGGTTTCCAGCTTTTTTTTGTTGGAGTTGCTCGCGCCACCTATTTTATTAGTAGAAATATTTGGATGTGTGAAGTTTAAATATATTCGGATGATTATTTCGCATTTTGCGAGCGTCCTGGTTATTCTAACATATAAAAAAATTTCAAATTTCACCTGACTTTGCACAGATAAAAGTTTAGGATTTGCAAAGTTTGAATAAAATTGAATTAGGAAACTTCTATATTAAATGTTACGAAATAATGATCCAAATGTTGGGTCTCCACTCTGTGTATGGTTAAGGGTAAATAAAGGCCTGAAAACCTTATTCTCTTTGGGGGTTTTGGTCTGCTACTAAATAACTTGAAATTTACCAAACCCCCAAAATGGCAGTTGCATTGTGTAATTTAAAGAAATTTTGACGTAAAATCGGATATTTGACTAATTTATTATAAACTAAAAATGATGACATTTTTCATGGTACTTATAAGAATTTTGAAAAATTCTTATACGAAAATGTTTAAGATTTTTATTTCTTTTACTAAACTATAATGAGTTTTCACACTTCTCTACAACATTCAAGGAGAAGATTATGGTTAAATATATATTTGATTATAATTTTTAATAGATATTTGTTCTCATTTATGTGATAACCTCAAAAATTTTTCAGCATCTGTTAATTTAAAAAAAATGGTGAGTTGTTACCATTCATTTTAAGACGTTCACATATTCTTCATTAACCATACGCCAAGGTGAACACACCTCGATCCTCAAAAGGATCTTCAATTTATATAAAGCTTAACAAAACATAACCTCGACATTAGCTAATGTTAATTATATTCAAATACGTAAAAAAATAAAACAAATTTATGGATACTTACCTTACCCTAAGTGAGATTCCCACATGGCATAGGCGGGATATCGCTGCTGTGGCTGCTGCGGAAAACGTCCTTGGTAATCTCGCTGCTGGTGTTGTTGTTGCTGTGAACGATATGGATTCATTTTCTTAGTTTTATCCAAGTTTCTATTAACTTGAGAATGCAACTGGCCCTGACTGCGGGCTCCTATATGACCGATGTTGTATAATATAAAACTTGAGACGTTTTTAAAAGTACGCGATGATTTGGTACGCGGTTTGGGGCACTTTGAACCGAGTAAGGATTGTGTGGACAATGTCGGTACAGATTCAGCGTCAG
This sequence comes from Musca domestica, assembly GCF_030504385.1. Classification (NCBI taxonomy): domain Eukaryota; kingdom Metazoa; phylum Arthropoda; class Insecta; order Diptera; family Muscidae; genus Musca; species Musca domestica. Next base: position 27,245 of record NW_026712423.1, read on the forward strand.
ACTTAGGCATGGCAATTGGCGGGCCTGATATTTAAATGGTGGAAGCTTGGAAAATTCGGGGGAAGCGGATGTGCTCAGTGGAGCCAATATTTTAGATTGGAGACAGTTATATTGACAGCTGGCTTGGATTTTCTCCACAACATATGGTTTGAAAAATTTAGTCACTAAAAATCGAGCACAATGCGTTCTGTGGAAAAAATTATCAAAATTGTATTAATTTTTTTAAAATTACTTAAAATTCTATCTTATTTACCTTAAAAGTTAGAATTTTCCATACAATCCACCACAATATTTTTCCAAAATCTTCAATAAACGAAGTCCTACACTGATTTGTTCACTACACTTTTTCACTTATTCATATTAAGGAATATTCCTAATTGGCGCCTTTTTGTCTAGCTTTTCTCAATCTCTTGACACCAATGAAAATCCCGAGACTTTTTTTGCCACTTGTCGAATAAAAGTTCAATGGCTTGTTAAAATTCTAACGTATTTTCCATATGTCAAAAAGAAAAACAACAACATATGTTTATTAAGCCGGAGAGAATGATATTCGGAGAGAGTCACAGGGTGTTTCATGAATTTAACAACAGTGTTCATAACCGTGTTATCCTTGCGCAGTGCTTTGAAGAAGAAGAAGTAGAATTAACATCTTCAGCTACCTATTCCTGTTGAAATAGTAAAATAAGAAGAAGAACATTTTATTCGCAACACAAATTGACCACTTGACAAATTGTCTTCAATTAAGATTGTATTTTACTACCACATAAGAGCAAATAGAAAATAAAAAAATGAGTATTGCTGAAATATAAAACGAGGATAAAAAATTACACAAGTGTTTCATGATATTTTCTTCATTTTTGAATGAACTAAATCTCAATTTTATTTAAGAAATTTAATTTTAACTTCTTTATTGTTCATTCCCATGGCAATACTGGTTAAATTCTTTTATTCACGCTCTGCAAACAATTTGTCTTATAACCATTGATTTTAAATATATTTTGGTTTTATTATTCAAACAATAAATACAAACAGAGGAGTGACAGAAGTCGGGCATATTCAGAAAAATTGTAATCAGTTCTGCATTACCTTAGTATTGTACTATGCGTGGTAGAATAAAAAATGTAACGGCATCTACTCATATGTTTGCAATTTTTTAAAACTATATATTTAACTTCACCTCATTGCATGGTAAAATTGAGAAGGTAAAGCAATTTCAAATAGAACAGAGCAATAATGTTGCCCGCATACCTTTCTGATTTTACAATAAGAACATTTATGCACTTGCACAGCTTGTGCGTTATACGCCATCACTTGTAATTTAACATGTCCACTGTTTTGTGTCACAGTGTGTTTGCGTTGCCAACTTCAACAGTTGTACGATGTAAATACCGGGTGACACCAAGAAAGTTTTTGTACGAGAAAAACTATTCATGTTTATTCAAACGTATGCATTTAGTTCAAATCTTTTTAATAATGTTAAATTGTGTATGTTATCAAAAGTGAACAGTGAAAAATATTGCAAAAGCGGTTGTTGTATATATATGAAATCATGCCTTAAAAAAGAACACGATGCAGTTAGTATATGGATCTATTTCATCTAAGATCATTCCTAGACACGCCATTAATGCAAATTTTAAAAGTTGTTATGCAGCACAAGCAATCAGAATCAGGAATTGCGGATGTGCATGCTTCCTGTTATTTGGACCTCCAAAGTCACGTAAGTGGTTGTAATATTTGTGTCATTGTCAAGTTAAAGAAAGTGGCTTAACTCTAGTTTAGTAAAAACTCTTCAATTTTTTCGAAAATTTTTTCAGTGGTAGGTATTTTAACCATGATCCCGGGAAACTATTTTTTTCTTGGGGGACGGACCTGGGACCCCAGATTTTTGACCCGAAAGTCCGGGTTTGAGACCCCGACTAGACCCGGATCCACTTACCCGATATAGACAATATGGGTATCGTTAAGCTTATGGAAATACCTATCCAACAAGTGGTCACATGGTGGGGTAAGATGTTACGGTTCGGAAGTTATAGTCAAATTATCGATTTTTTGGACCCGGATTTTTTATAAAACCCCCAAAAAGTCAAAAAAGGGTCCATTATGGGGGACAACAAAATTGAAGCCAAATTATAGCTGACACTTCTACCTTTCCAAAAAGGTTCAATTTGTGCTAATACCTTTACTGAGTCCAGAGGTATGGGTCTTTCCATCCGCATAACCCGATTCTAACCAGTTCATTAAAACTATGTTTTCAATAAAAAAGGTATATTTTGCGTAAGAATGAAATTCAGAAATCTTTGGCTCGCGTTAGCCGGTGTAGGACATGCCCAGAGGAGAAAATCTCAAGCCCCGGGCGAAGGCCGGCTACTTACAAAAGGTATCCAATTTAGAAAACTTTGGTTCGCGTTAGCCGGTGTGGGACATACCCAGAGGAGAAAATCTCAAGCCCCGGCCGAAGGCCGGCTATTTACAAAAAGTGCCAAATTTAGAAAACTTTTGTTATTCCGACGACTGCTACGCGAAATAAACACTTTTTTTTATTAAAAACATCATTTTAATGAACTGGTTAGAATCGGGTTATGCGGATGGAAAGACCCATATCTCTGGAACCGAAAAAGGTATTAGCACAAATTGTAGCATTTTGGAAAGGTAAGAGTGTCAGCTATAATTTGGAAACAATTTTGTTGACCCCCATAATGGGCCCTTTTTTGACTTTTTGGGGGTTTCATAAAAAATCCGGGTCCAAAAAATCGATAATTTGACTATAACTTCCGAACCATGACAACTTACCCCTTCATGTGACCACTTGTTGGATAGGTATTTCCATAAGCTTTCAATCGATACCCATATATCTATATCGGGTGAGTGGATCCGGGTCCAGGCGGGGTCTTGATCCCGGACTTTCGGGTCAAAAATCTGGGGTCCCGGGTCCGTCCCCCAAGAAAAAAATAGTTTCCCGGGATCAGGGTAAAAATACCTACCTCTGGAAAAAATTTCGAAAAATTCTAAGAGTTTTTACTAAACTAGAGTTGTTCCAAGAAAGTCCATACTTTTCGTGTTTTACCAGAATCATATTGTGTGTGGTCGGACCTCGATTGGAAATTTCAATTTTTCACCTGTGGATAGATTCCACCACCGACTAGGAGCCATGCAAATTAACATTTTAAAGTGATGTCTGTGTCCGGAAATTGGAGACCTTGTAGACTCTGTAATGAAGTATAGACTTGTTGATACCATATATTCAAGGCCTAAAAGGCTTCTTGAAACTTCAAAACTAAGAGCAAATGTAAGGAACTTTTGAGATTAATATATCGTTAATAATTAACATGAACAAGAAAAACGAACTGACCTGTTTATATGGCAAAATGTTTAGATGGTTTTCCAGCGAATCTTGGCCTTAGCCCGAAATGTTCGATATGTTTATTTGTCATGGAATTAATCTTCTTTGGCAGAAGGTTGCCTGAACAGGTTCATGTTTTCCTGTACCTTCCATATAGTGTTTTCTCCAAATGTTTGATATTTAAGCAATATTTTTAAAAATTCAAAATTGTTGCAAAGGTTGTTTGAATCTTGTTAGTACGGTAATAGAAAATTACCTATGTAGTTTCTCGTTATGGTGCAGCCTTCTTACAAAGGTAGTGCCCACTTTATGCTATTTTGAAGACTTTAACTGCAATATCAGCCCGATTTCAACGGGAAAATGAATCTAGCTCGAATATTAAATCTCGATACTTTTGTTTCTTTACCTCATGGGATAGGGTATAAAAAGTAGCCGAACTTTACTCACAATAGTATGGGGGGAATATCGAAATATACATTATAGACCCCACAAAGTATATATATTCTTGATCAGCATAAAATTCTATGTCGAATTAGCGATGCCCGTCCGTCTGTCCTTCTGTGGCAATCACTCTAGCTTTCGAACAAAATGAAGTGGGTTGATAAAATTTTACTCAAATGTATATTATGTCTGCAGGACTTTTGGTATTGAAAATGTACGTCCACGTTTTGGTACAGTCCCCATAAAACCGTACCTCCCGATATTCGGTATTTTGGTGATCTAGGCGGCATTATTCACCGGAAATGTTTTAAATTTGGAATTTGAAGTTTGTAATGGATACTAGAGCCTAAGACAGAAAATTGTCTGTGCAGGTCCACACCTTCGTGTAGCCCCCATATAACGGCACCTTCCGATATTCGGTATTTGTATTATTTTAGCGACATTATTCATCGGAATTGTTTCAAATTTGGTTTTTGAAGTTCGCAATGGTAATACAGCCTAAGACAGAAAATTATCTTTGCAGATCCACGTCTTTCTATAGACCTCATACAATGGTACCTCTCTTTATTCGGTATTTTGATGATATTCGCGACATTATTCACCAGAACTGTTTCAAGTTTCGTCTTTAATGTTCGAAATCGTTACTACAGCCTATGACAAAAAAACTACTTGTGCAGCACCACGTCTTTGTATAGCTTCCATACGAAGTTTTTCGTTTGAGAGGTATTTTATAGCGGATTTTTTTTGAACATTTTCAAGTTTCTTCCGAATAGTGTGGGGTACAAACGTTCGGTCCGGCCGAACTTAGCTGCTTTTTACTTGTTTATTTTATAAACTCGTTCCAGTTGGCACGACTATTTCCGCTTTAAAACCAACCCAATTGTATAATAAAAATACACTTGTTGTTGTTATATTTTATAGTATATATTTTTCGATTTCGTCATCGTTTATTTTCATTTTTTCGGGTTTGTCTCCTTTTTGATTAAACAACTACGGTTCTTGTTTTTTTTTCTTTTGGTTTGTGAGTAAATCAAAATTGTTTGTTATTAAACATTAGTTATTTCTATTATTCTCTTTTTTACAAACTTAAAATTAATGGTTGTTTTATTTTTTTTATTAATAATAATTAATAAGTTTACTTTGTTTCTTCTTTATTATTATCCTTCATATCAATAATAGTTTTGTAGTAATATTTGCTTAAAGTTGTTTGGTTTAGGTTTGGGGGGTGGAGAAGGGGTCAATGAACATTCCCTATCATATCATCTCATCTACTGGTCGCAATACACATTACACATATTGTCCAGTAAATGTTCTGAATCTTATATTAAAAGTTTTGTTGTTGTAATTTATTTATATATAGATTTGTACAAAATATTCATAATTCTTTGGGGGATGTGATTTGTAATTTTCAGGATTTATTTGTAATGAAAACATCTACAAAATATATAGGTATGTGTGGGGAGGGGGCTTATTAAATTATTTATGATCAAGAACAGAAATGAAACAAAAACGATTTTATAACTATTTTTTTTCTTTATTTTTTTTTTTTCAAATTACTAATTGTTGTTGTTCTTCTTCTTGTTGTTGTTATTTTGTATTGTATCAAGTTATATAAAAAATATATATGATTTATTTATATTGATTAAATCGTATATATAGGTATGCATGTATGTATAATAATTATCCTAAAAAATGTTACTATACAATTTAACAATATCTCATTTCATTATATTAGTTGTTTTTTGTTTTCTCTTTGCAATATTCTTTTGTTATTACTTTTTGTTGTTGTATTCTTTTTGAGTTGTATGTTCCATTACTGTCGTAAGCGAGATTGCGCAATTTAATTTGATTTCTTTTCTATCAGTTACAATTTAATTGTTTCTTTTTTGTTTTTATTTTAAGGTATTAATCAAAATAATAAAACACATGCTATAGAATTTAAAATAAAACAATCAAATACAAATTGCAATTAATTTCTTTGGAAATTTGTGCCAATAACCATAAAAAATCAAAATTGCAGAGACAGAGAGAGAGAGAGAGAGAGTTCAGAGACAATGTCCCAAACGGTTTCCGACTAGGCAGCTATGCGTTCTTGAACCTATAAGGCAGCTCCATGTCTTTTCAACTAACCTGAAGATCAATAATATCAGATTATATTGCATTGGGAAATTATGTCATGTGAATTTTCCAGGGAGTTGATAGAAGTCACTGGCATGTCCGAATGTTATAGAATATTTTGAAGGAATTCCAAGTCTTTCGGAAGCAATAATAATGCCAAGAAGAACATTTTGTTGTGATTAATAATTTTAAAGCAATTTAATCTCCAGGATCAGATGATGATTTTATCCTTACTCTAATGGAACATGCATATATATCGCTTATTTTTCGTTCTGTAGAGAGGTGTCGCTGTTATTCATATATCACATGCAGCTGCACGAGAGTTGGCAATTGGTTCACTCGGAGACCTTTAGTGCATTGTTTGTATCCAATGACCAATAAAGTTGTTAGTGATAGGTGAGATATACCAACGAGAACAATTAAAAAAGCTGTAAGTTCGGCCGGGCCGAACTTTAAATGCCCTCCACGATTTGGAACGAATTTGGCAATTTTCAAAAATACAATCCGTTAAAAATTCTGTTAAAATCTTAAAAATACCGAATGTAGCCATTATATTAGGGTCTATATGACGACGTGGCCCTGGTGCCTATGGCTTTTTGTCATAAGCCATTACAATATTCAAATGCGAAACTTGAAAAAAATTCGGTGAATAATGTGGTGAAATCATCAAAATACCTAATATAGGGAGGTACGATTGTATTGGGATTATACGAAGACGTGGTCCTGCACAGACAATTTTCTGTCATAGGCTCTAATATTCATTACGAACTTCTAATGCCAAAATCTATGTCTAAGATGAACCTGCCAAATAGCATACGTCTCTTGTTGGATGACATTGGGACATCTGGTAAATGGTCTCTACCTTTTGTCCGTCTTTACATAGTCTACTGTAGTCAGGAACACTGCTATTTCATCTTGAAGTCAGATATCTGCAGTGGTCAGTCAGCATGCCTACTAAAGTAGCCGAGATTACCGGATAAATGGCCTTAGATACCCTGTAACCGGTTTCCAAATGCTAGTTTCTTCAAGCTTAACCTAATAGAGATTTTTTTGAACCAATAATATAAAATAAATCTCGTCCTTTCTATGGATTCTGAAATTTTTACATTCGATCTCACTTTAATGGAGTTTGTTCGCTGCTTCTTTTGCACTGGAGGTTACTATGTCCATGAAGCTGGCAAATCAATGGCCAGATTGCCTTGAATGTCAGAATTCATGGAGGTTACTATGACTAGGAAGCTGGCAAATCAATGCCTTGAATGTCTGAATGTATGGGTCGAGGGGCACATAATACTGACCGCGATCCAAGTTTCAATGGCTTAAGCATGCTTAAGTCGTTCATGCAAGCCTGCAATAAATTGAAAACTAAGAACAAGTTCCTTAAGGGGCTGGCCAGCATCCCTTGGGCCACGAATAAGGATACCTTGTTGATCTCTTTTATAGCTATGAATTGGACGGTCTGTGGTTAGCTATGCTCATATGCAATGGAAAAGCATTCAATCCTGCCTGAATGTCACCCTTAGAACGGAAACAGGTTGACTCCTTATGACACTCGTCATGAGGAGACGAAGATCTCACCGGCACAACTTTTGCACTCTTGAGTCCCAGCCATCTCAAACACCATTTGGTGGATGGGCAGCCTTGGTTCAGGCATGTAGGAAAAGATCTTGATGATTTAGAGAATCCAGATGTAGAATAGAGAGTCTAGATCAACAGGCCTATCAAGCGGGACTGTATAGTTTTCACTCTCGGCGGGGCCGACTATATGATACCCTACAACACTATTCACATTTAGTAGAGCTCCCGTAACAAAATAATTTATTTGAAGTAGATCATACCACCTATCAACATTTGACTTTAGAGCAGTTACAGTTTGGTTTCAGAGGTAAATAATATATAGAAGGCATATCCAATTCTGAATCGATTTTCACTAAATTTGACAGAGACATTTTAATCCTTTACACCAAATAATATTGCTATAGAGTGCATGATATCACTTCGAGAAGGATTATATTAAAAAAATGTATATCGGAACCGAGTTCCACAAAATGGACACGTACGCCCCGAAAGTCACTCCATTTGGCTAATATCAGATTAGCCATTATTTGCACAATAAACCTGAATTCGGATTGAGGATATATATGGGAGCTATATCCAAATCTTAGCCGTTCCCGATAAAATTTGGCAAAAGTATTTCTGAGCTCTATAAGATATATTGTACCAAATATCATTGTTGTCGAATGCATATTACGAATATGAGGGATTTAAAAACCAAGACGGATGAAACATATATATGTGGGAGTTATAACTATGTCTTAATCAATTTTCACCAAATTTGATATACTTGCTTATAGACTGAATTTGGTCAGATTCACCAAAATTCAGGTCATTAGGACTTATATTGGCCATTTGATCCACAATTAACCCGAAATCGGTTGAAGATATAATACATATAAACCTGATCCCATTATCACCAATTTCAATAGGGTTCGTCCTTGGGACAAACCAATATTGTTTGCAAAATTTTATCTTAATCCGATAATAAATGCGACCTGCATTTTGTTCACAAGAATACATAGCCGGACGGACGGACTGAAATGCTGAAATCGACCCAGAAAGTTATTCTATGAATATCCTCAGAAGTAACTATGGGTCTATCTTACTTCGTTCTCCCTGTTACAAACGAATGTACAAAGACATAATACCCTTACCACTATGTGGTGTAGGGTATAAAAACTCACCTTATCAACCAGATTGTGATTCTGAAATTGTTCCATAGTGATTGAAATACTGGCAATGAACAGAAATAATTTTCCAAATAATTGAGAACAAATCAAAAGAAATACCAAGGAAATATTTTTGAAAAATAGACAAAAGAAAAAAACATTAAAAAAGTAAAAACAAATTACCCATTCAATTACTTCCCATAAAATAAAATTAAAAAATTTTAATTTTTTTATAATATGTTTTTTGTTATGTTATCATAATGATTTATTTATGACATAATTCAAAATAGATATTTTAACAATTTAAAAAATAATAATAATAATGATAATAAGAATCAAGAGAGTATACAAATCCAAATATCCACCATTTGTTGGTTTGTTTTGCTTTACAAAATAAAATTAAATTAAATATATTTGCAATATTTACTTAATAACTGTATTAATAGATTGCCATATGAAGGAAAGAAATTATAATAATAATAATAATGGTAGATAGGCAGACATATTTAACAGTAAAATAGATTTTCTGTTTGGTTAGAAAAACAAAAAAAACGACAGTTTTAATAATAATAATTTAAGATTGATTGACTAACAAAATCATCATAGTCATTTTAATTACAATATTAATATTATAGAAAAAATATAGCAAATTTATCTTAGAAGTTTTTATGGACTTAAAATGTACTCCTTATGTTTTAAAAGGGAATTCTCTAAAAAATTTAGTTTTTATGCACTTATTTAAAAAATAGAATTAACTAAATAAAATTATATTGACTTTTGTTTAATTGTAATATAAAAAAATCTACAGCATTCAAATCAAAACAAATTGAATATCATACTAAAATGTAGGAGGAAAAACAACGAATATGATAAAATAGCTTGATGTGTGTGTGCATGGATTTATGTTTGTTCGTAGCTTCAAAAAAGATCCTTATGTAAGGAATCCGACACATTATTTTGTGTATTGCAAAGACTCTAGAATTTAGGGCCTCCTATTTCATTTGGTAGCATTATTTATTCCTTTATTCCTAAAGGCCAGAAAACAATGAAAATCTACAACAATTCTGACACATAATTTAGGATTTTCAAAAACCAAGACGTTTTCATTCGCGCAATATTAAATGTTCATATGAGTGAAATTTCTCACACCCAACAACTTTATCTGGCACCAAATTCCCGCAATCGACATTGAACAAATTTCTAAAGAAAATTAATTTCTGTATGAGCATTTTGCGAATGACGATAAGTAACAGATTGATAAAATACAGGGTGAGATGAAAAAATTGCAACCAACTTCAGACTGCTGTCATTTCTAAGCCACTCGTCCGACAACTTTTAAAATTATTCCAGTGACAGCTCATGATATTGTTTACAAGCGTACAAAAGCATTTAGGTGGAATTCAAGCGTGATAGTGTGATTTCTTTATATTTGGCTGGAAAACCACAAGTGGCTATCGTTCGGGTACTCCAGCTTTTAAATGTGAATAAATCTGGTAGCGTAGCCTGACGTAAGGAAGCGACTTGATCGAAAACCGCGTCGCAGTGGCCGAAAAATGGCACGAATAAGCCAAAATACCGCAGAATAACATTCGGGCAGCGTGTGACGGTTTTATTGGTCGTTTGAGGGCTATAATTCGTGCCAAAAGGAGACCAATTATAACAAATCTAAACTTATTCTAAAATGTTATGCTAATTCCGACATTTGTTGCTTTCATTCAATAAAAATTAAAAAAAAGTAAAAATTATGGCGTTTGACTTTGTTGCAGGTTTTTTGTCTCACCCTGTAAACCCTGGAGTTGAATTGTAACATTTAATATTCTGTCGATTTCAATGAAATTTTTAATTTAATCAAGCTTTATTCAGGGGCCAAATTCTCGCAGCCGACACTTAAAAACATTTCGATCGAAGTGAGTGAAATTTCTGCAGAAATTACCAAATATCTTATGTAGAAATGACCAACTATCAAAATTTTCATTTGCATCAATTATCCTGAGGAACGCCAGTCTGTCTCTCTGCAATAAGGGGGAGTTCTCTGAATATTCAAAAATATCTTAAAATCCGCGTACATACATTTCGACCGAGATTTGTTCAATATCGAATGCGACAATTTTGCCCCTGTAAAAAATGAACGGGGAGAAAAAAAGCTTATGCTCGAAGAAGAAAATTTCTTATATTCACTCTTTTGCAAAAATTCTTTTCTTAAAGCCTGCTTTAAGTTTGTCTAAATAGGCTGAAGGATGTCATCGTTCAGAACTCGTTTTAAAACAATTCCGCAAGGTCGACATAAGACTATTTACCTCGTCCATAAAGATCTACTCCAAGTCAACGATAAAGATTTTTATTGGATCATCTATAAAATACCCCCATTGGGTGAAACAACCACAAAGCCTACGTTTAGCACGTCTACAAAGACACTCGCTTGGCCTTCCTTTAGTCCGTCCGGAAAGATTTCCTTTATTCCATCTAAAACGACACTCTTTAGTCCGTCCAAAAATTTATTGAACCATTCAGCTTCAATAAATTTATCATCTATAAAATACCCCCTTTTAGGTAGGATGCCCACAAAGTCTACATTTAACCCGTCTACGAAGACATTCGCTTAACCTTCCTTTAGTCCGTTCAGAAAGATTTTCTATATATTTCCTATCTATCCAAAAGGTTACTTAGTCCCTTCAAAAAGACTTCCTGTAGTAAGTCTCTTAAAGCTCCGTTTATTGCGTTTATAAAGACACCATTCAGTAAAATTCCTTTTTTTACTTAGGCCAAAAAGACACCCTCTCGTCCATCTATAAAGACTCCCTCTGGCGCGCCATAAAAACATCCTTCGGCTCGTATTAAAAGATTTCCTTTAGTTGGTCCAAAAAGACATCCTTCAAGACATTTTTAATAACTTTCGTAAAGATTTCATTTTATTTTTCCATACTCCCTTTTTCCCCGAAAAGGGCTCCCTTTTATCCGCGCTGGCGGAACTTTAAACTTTTAGCAAGTCTCCTCTATATAGCACATCCAAAAGTCTCTTCAGGCAATCTATATTAACTTCATCCAAATTTCCTACAAGAATTTTTGGCATTCTATTAAGATTTGTTAAAGCGACTACAAAGACCGACTTAAACATTAGCGAGCTATGCCTAAAAATACCTCTTTTTGTAAAGAAGCGACTTGATCGAAATCCGCGTTGCAGTGGCCGACAAATGGCTCGTGAGCTGAACATATTCCATTCGGCAAATATTGAAAAATGAGCTCGGGATAAAGCTATTGAAATTCAAACTTAGATGTTCAAAATTTGCTAAATAAGAAATTCCGAAAAAAATCCGTGCCAATAATTTACGCTGTTTGAAGTTGTTTTCGATGTGAGTATTTTATATGATAATGTATTTCTCTGGGCCACACCTCTAATCGAATATTTGTCCCACAGTCACAGAACATATCCTCCAAAGACTTACAAAACATTTGCTTTGAAAACGGCTAGAATAGTTTTGGAACAATTATGTTTTATTGCTTCAAATTATCTTCATAAGAGAGAGGGCGGTAGTAATTTATCAAAATTTGATAGCAAAAAAATATCTTTAGTAAAATAACTATTCGATAACAGAAAATTAACATTAAGCAATTTTTGTTTTAAAATCCCTATTTTTTTCTCCAAAAAATTGTTTAATGCACACACACAATAGGACCTATTTTTTATGTATTAAAAAAAAACAAGAAAAACATTCAGTTATTGAACCGGGAAAATAGCATGCGATTTTGTTTAGACTATTAAACTAAAAAAAATTTAATTTTTAATAATTTGAGCATATTTATAAAACATTTGAATTTATTATTTTATTTATAATTAAATACAATAATAATAATAAAAATAATTATGACTTTTTTTATTTATTAGACACAAAATGTAAACAAAATTGTTTTAGTAATTATTTTAACTAAAATAATAATAATAAGAATTATTTAATAATTGAAAGAGCAAAAAAATTAAAGGGTAACATACATTCAAAAATGTCTTTAAAATTATAGCATTCTTTATAATTATAATAATATTTAATGAGGGCTTGTTTCATTTATTCTGTTTTATAATCTTAAAAAAAAAAACAAAAACAAATTACTAAAGTTTTGTAAATTTTAGCTTTTGTTTGTTTTCATATTTGTGTGTGTGTGTGTTGTTTTGTTTGTTGGTTTCTGGGTATATAAGTGATACTACTTCTGTTTGTTTTATTTATATTAAATTACATGCTAATTGGTTGTTGCTTTTAAGTTTTGTTTCTTTCGTTTGTTTGCTTTTCTAATTTGTTACAAAAATTTACATTTGCATTGGTTTTGTTGTTAATCGTAATGTTTCGTTTTATGATTTTTACTTTGTTAATATATGTGTTTTTTTTTTTTAATTACTAATCTCCAGATGTTGTTAGCTTTCTTCCCATTTTTTGTTATGTTTTGTTTTAATATTAACAATAATGACTTATGTTATGTGTGGTGGTTTTTTAAATAAACAAAATACAATTGATAATAATAATAATAATAATATTACATATTTAACAAAAAATAAACTTTAATTGTAATTGTTTATTGCTTAAAAGTATTATATTTCTTTAGAGTTTCTTGTTTTACTATTTTTATAATAATCAAAATTAAAAAATTAAAAATCATATTACCTTTCTCACATTTGATCATTTGTTGTGATCTTCATTTCCTTATTCTTCTTCTACTTCTCTTAAATATATAATAATTGTTTTAGTTACATTAGCTTAGTACATAAAACCAATCATAAGCTACTAACTTTTTTTCTCTAGTTTCAAAATTCTCTTTCTTTTATCCTTTTTGTTATTATAAATAAGGGGAAAATATGGAAACCTACGAATTAAATTAAAACTCTTGATGATTGTTGTTGGAGTGATGTAATCAAGTTTTCTTTTGAATTGAAATTTTTGATGTTCTTAGTTTCTTCTTTGCTAGCTATTTGTTTTGACAGCAACGCAAAAGATTTGTGTATTATAAAGTAAATTGTGTTGTAGTTGTTGTTGTGATTTAACGTAGTTTGCCGTTCTAGTTGTTGTTGTTGTCGTTATTATTGTGTAAGCATTCCATCTTTGAGTTTCTTTAGGCCAGCTTGTACATAACGAAACACTTCATAGACACTGCTGTGCAAGGTCAGTGGACCATTTTTATGATCCAAGGCAATGAAGAAGTCTGCAAATAAAATATCAAGGATAAAATTTCGTATTAAATAATTACGATCAATAAAATTTAAATTCCAAGAATGTTTTTTTTTTTTTCAAAGCCTTGATACTTTTATAGGCTTTAAAAAAACATTTGGAAGTCAAAAGATTACTGGCGATGATAAAATAAAACTTGAATTTTACATCTCAAATTCTCCCCAGCTTTGCATAGAATGAATTGATGTCATGCTCAGCAGCAGAATAATCAATTCGCACATTGGGGACATCTCCATTGGGAAATTAAACTTCCTTCAACACGACTTTGAATGTTTCCTTTAGGACCTCCTAACGACCCTCTTTTGAAGTTCATAAAAACATGCTTTTGATCGGTATAAGATTGTCTATAACTTGTCTAACTTAAAATCCGCTCTATTAGGCTTACCAAACCAAATACTCCCTTCAGTGGTCTAAAAGTCCTCCCTTTATGTCGGCTATAAAGACTCCCAATTAGTTCGTCTTATCAACTCTATTGGGGCGAGTTGATGATCTTTTATATACGATGGTATTTGACATAATTTGGGTAATATTGCAATTAGGTACTCTAGAGGGACTTCCTTAGCCCGTCTAAAAGACGTACTTACTTACCAGCTTTAAATACTTCTTTTAGCTCGTCTCGTCTGGCACATCTTTGAATATTCCATTTTAAGTCTTCCTTAAGACCATCTCTCGAAGAACCATAAAAAAGTCTTTACGTTCGATTACCTTTGAATTAATTTTGCTAGTCTATGAATATTCCATTTAGGTCGTCCATAGGACTCTTTTTCTTCAAAAGATCGTCTGCAAAGTTTATATTTAAGTCCTTTTGCGAGACTCCTGTCTATCGTCTATAAAAACACCCTTTAAAATAAAACCAGTAAGGAAAAGTCAAAAGTCGGGCGGGGCCGACTATATGATACCCTACACCACTATGCATATTTAGTAGAGCTCCCGTAACAAAATAATTTATTTGAAGTAGATCATATCACCTATCAACATTTGGCTTAAGAGCAGTTATAGTTTGGCTTCAGAGGGAACTAATATACAGGGTGTGATGAAAAACTGCAAGCAAGACTGATGTCATTTCTAAGCCATTCGTCCTGTGGCTATTAAATTTATTCCAGTGAGAGTTTATTATATTGTTTACAAACGTACAAAAGCATTTTGTTGAGAATTTTCGTGATGGAATTCAAGCGTGATAATGAGATTTCTTTATATTTGGCTGGAAAACCACAAGTGGCTATCGTTAGAGCACTTCAGCATTTAAATGTGATTAAATCTATTGTGTCTCGTAACATCGTCAAAGAAGTGGACGGAAGAAAACAGCAACATGCGCAGAAATGGTTCGAAAAGTAAAGAAGCGACTTGATCGAAACCCGCGTCGCAGTGGCCAAAAAATGACTCGTGAGGTGAACATATCGCAATATTCTATTCGGCAAATATTGAAAAATGAGCTCGGGGTAAAGCCATTGAAATTCTAAAAAGTGCAAGAATTTACACCGCAACAGATAGAAAATAGACTCAAATGTTTACTTTGCAAAGAGGTCAGCTTCGGAGGACTCAAGCGCCGGCCATGGTGATGGTATGGTCTCGTGTGGTCTCTCGCTCGTATTAATCGACCGTAGCATCAGAATAAAAACCCGATAATTATCGCGAAAATATTCTGGAGGGTGTATTAAAGCCTTGGGCATGCAAACATTTTGGCCGCAGATCTTGGACATTCCAAAAGGACTCGACACGCGCCACCCAAGAATGGTTACAAAATGAGGTTCCTCGCTTCATTTCCAGCGCACAATGGCCAGCAAAATCTCCGGATAACAATCCATTGGATTATTGTTTCTGGAGTATTTTGGAAGCAAGGTTGGCACTAAAAAATACCAATGTGTCGAACACCTCAAGCAAGCGCTTCGCCGGGAATGGGCGAAGAGCAACATTCGGGCAGCGTGTGACGGTATCATTGGCCGTTTGAAGGCCATAATTCGTGCCAAAGGTTAGCAATTCAAAAAAATCTAAATTGATTCTAAAATTAGATGCCATTTCCGACATTTTTTGCTTTCATTCAACAAAATTTAAAAAAAAAAATGTAAAAATTATGGCGTTTGACTTTGTTGAAGTTTTTTTTTTTATCTCACCCTGTATAAGGGGCGACCATGGTTGAACTTCGAACCACTTGACATACACACGCTTGACTGCCCTTTTTTTCCCACATCTCACGACCTATCTCTTAAAATGTAATATTTTTACAAGGTCTCTGAACTTTCTTTAGTATCGAGTAAAATTTGCTCTTCTGCTTTTGAAATCATATGAAAATTGAGAATAAATTGATCCTAAAATATATATGCAATTTGGTAATACATACCGGTAAGATTGTTTTGTTTTACTAAACGATCGGCTTGCTCCCATAGCTCGTGACTATTGGCTAGGTAATGGAAATATTGATTTTGCTGTTGTAAAGCTGAGTGTATATCTTGAGGCACAATTTTACCAGGCGGTGTATTCGAACCAGAACCCTAAAAGCAAACATTACATTTGAGTATGAGGTTTTGAAGAAGAATCCGACAAACAACTCACCTGTGAACATACCGAATTCGAAGGAGACATCGATGATGAAGTATTACCATTGATAATATCACCTTTACCGGATTTAAGGAAGTCCATGCATATTGTATTGACTTGGCGAAAGGAAATTCTTTTGAGTTTAAACAACTTGAGGGATATTAAGGATTGGCAGCGGAGACTATAACAGAAAGGAAGAAATCAAATAAAGACCCACAAAAATATAAATTGTTTTGCCATATTTTTACCTTAATACAGCATATTTATTAAGGGTACTAGTTTGATCGGCAGATGACACTTGTTGCAACTGGCGAAATTTTGTAGTAATATATCTGCAAAGAAACATTGAGAGAAGAATACAAATAAGTAAAATTACAATTCCCTTAAATGTTTTTCGAAAAGGAAATCTATGCACTTTACTCACTTAATCAAAACCAAGGTGTCCTTGTACATAGTCCAAGCTGGATCTTCAGTACGACTTTGTTGTTCCATAGCAGCTCCGGACAACAGAAAATAGACAACAGCCTCTAAATATAATGCCACCTGATTGAGGATGTTTTGTTCGCGATCGGCAGCATGTTTTCTTTGTATAGCCTCCTGCAGGAATGTGCCTTCCTTGGTTATGCTGGAAAAAATAACATTTTATTAACAAAATGTATTCTCTGCTTAAAACAAACTAAAGGCAAGATAAGAGGTCAAATAGGATGTGAAATGAAAATGACTAAAAAAATGTGAAACTTTTTGGTTTGGATTACTTTGGTGAAGAATTTTGAAATTTGGCCAAAACGGATGGATTATCGGTGGTGGTGTTGTTGTTGTTTTTGGTGGAGTAGGTAGTGGAGTTCGAATATTCAAGAAATGATTCCGCAACAAACCTGAATTCATCGTGTAGTGCTTCCTCGTCCCGCTCGAAATACGAACGGTATATGACTTTGGGTGTTGTTGCTGTGCTTGGTGGATCAATGTTGCCATCAGGTGTTGTTGATGATACCATTGTTGGGGTAGTAGTATTGGAATCTGATGCCGACATTGCTTTTGCATTAGAAGTTCCTGACACAGCCGGTTCTGCGGTTGGGTGTGTTGTGTTTAATCCAACATTGGCTGGCGGTGGCATAATTGATGTAGTAGTTAATGACGACGTGGCCATTGTTGTTAAATTGCTAATCTGTAAATGCGCGGGACTGGCAGTGTTTGTAACAGTAGTACTGGTGTTCTCGGGGAGAGCATTATGATCCATACTGCTCTTATCAATGTTGTTGCCATACGATTTATCGGACTGTTGCTCTGGCTTTTCTACTTGTAGTTGCGGATGTGATTTTTCCGATTCTAACCGCTCATGGTTAGTGGGTGGAAACTGCGATAAAGGGAAATTATTTTTTGAATAATTAAAAATGGTTTAGTTATAATTTGATACATACCTGCATTTGCGTACTATTATCTATCCGCTCAGCATCCAGAGTATCTTTTGTTGCGGGTTTTAGGGAATCTATCATCACATCTTTTGCTTTTTCTAACACATCGCCAGCGTCATTTGTCATTAACTTTTTATCCTTTTCATTTACGCCAGCACCAACACTGCCAAACATATTTGTGACAGCCGCATTCGCATTCGCATCCTTGTCTTTGTTGTCTTTCTCCTTTTCTTTATCCTTGTCCCTATCCCTCTCCTTTTCCTTTTTTCGCTTCTTTTCCTTGTAAGGACTTGAACTCGAACTTGAACTACGCTTACGTTTTGGTTTAGCCTCGAGTAACTGCTGCATTGTGTCAGTAGTATTTGGTGAACAAATTGTCGAAGATTTTTCGGACATTTTGTCCAAATCACTGGGTTTGAAGTCCTGTTTGAGCATTAAGAGTTCTTGTTTGATCACCGCTGGATCTGTAGATGCAGCATCAGCTTTGAATTTAGTCTCCGAATAATCCATGGCATCGGGCTCATGTTTTATGATTTGTTCGTGTTTAACAATCGGACCCAATTTGCCGCCACAGTTACTAGGCGAAGCATAGCCCCTAGCTATTGCAGTCACTGAACTGTAACCATTGGGTGGACCAGGAGGTAGTAGATGGGAACCAAGGTCCTTGGGTGTTGAACCACCGCCACATATACTGCCATCTGTTGAACGACTGCTCAAACGACCGGGATTAATAACGCCCATATCTTTGGCAATGTCATGCAAACTTTCTCGAGAATGGGAAAGTTCTCTTTCGGCTGTAATTGAGGCTCCGGCCTGCAATGGAGTACGATTGCCAGTGCTACGAGGTGTAACACTCCCGCTGCCGCCTGACTTCAAACGCATTTGCGTGTTGCACGAATGCATATCCGCATTGAGTATAGTCTCGTGATCATAAATGGGAGTGCGTCCAGCGCTAGCGGGTGTTAAATAGGGTTGGCTATTTGTTGCCGCATCACGACCGTATAAACGATAAGTATTTGAATGCCATTCTGCGGGTATAGGTAACAAACGAGAGAGATCAATTTTGCATATAAGCGAAGTTGGCAAACGTGATGATGATGGAGGCGGTACTATTCCTGCTGTACCCGCTGCCGCTGTTGCTGGAGAGGCCGAAGGCGTGGGATTAGTTGTAATAGATGACGCATTAACCGCGGCGGCTCCTATAGGAGGTGTAGGTGTGGGCGTCCTTGTGGTGGGCGGAGTTCGTGTTGGCGTCCGCGTTGGTGTCTTTATACGCTGTTGTAGTTTTCGTTCAGCACTTGTGGTCACACGATCGAAAGGAACACGGTCGGGCGTTCGATGCGACGCCGTACCCATTAAACAGCCTGCAGTTAAAACCTGAGTAGCCAATGGTGGCAAAGATCTGGGCGATCTCAATTGGCCGCCCGGTGTGAGACGAGGTGATTGTGCTGTGGGCGTGTGACCTGCTGCTGCCGCTAGATTTTCCTGTGAGCCTCTTAGGGCGGGAGAAATGTGTTTCTGAATTTGCTGTTGTTGCTGCTGTTCTTCCGATTGGTCTACAATAAGGACTTGACCCTGCTTTTTAGCTCCGCCTTCATTGGAAGTTTTAAAGATTCGGGTCAGGGTGCTGATCTTATTTTTATCACTTTTGGGTTTATCACGTTTGAGTTTCTAAAGAGACGAGAAGCAAAGAAAAACGATTAATATAAGTTCATAATGGTAATGGAAAAAACTATGCGACCGTTGCTTACCTTTTCCTTCCTAGCCACCCCTAAGTCCGAGTCGGAATTATCCTCTGCGCTGGACTCAGAAGAAAAGGCACTAGAACATGGTGTTTGTTTACGGCTGCGGTTGGACAAAGCACTTGAAACTTTATAAGGTGATTGTTGGTTCACAGAACGTTGCGAGGAGCCTCCACTGCCCGTACCGGCGGCACCGTTACTAGCTACTGCTGCAGCTCCTATCGACTGGGTTGCCGCCGTAGTACCTGCTGCCGTTTGTTGGTTTGCAAAAATTGCAGGTGGTAGGAAATCTTCTGCCGACGATTCCGATGAAGACGAGGATGGTGAGGACAAACATATATTATTGAGCTTCGTAGAAGATGCAGTTGATAAGTCTTCCAGAGATGATTTACGTGTATTGAGCTTCTTAACAATCCGTTTTGGGTGTGCAGAAGATGGCACTGCTGCCGTCACCGCTTTGGTGGATGTTAAATCTCCGGGCTTTTGCAAAGCCTTTGTGGCCGTATTCTCATCGTCGTCGTCGTCCGAAGTCAAAGAGGGATAAGCATCTGATTGCGTGGGCTTTTTGCTTGGTTCTTCTATTTCTGAATCGGAAGATGAACACGAAGATTTTGAGTTTGAAAATGACGAGGAGTCCGAAGATGAACTGGAATCGTCACTAGTGGAAGTCTTTAATGCAGTCTCTTTAATCTGTGTCTTTACAATAACCGGTGGAGGCGGCGTAGCTTTCAATGCAACTGGTGAGGTTGTAGGCAGTTGCTGCTTAATTGGCGTTGTTGTTATTGGAGGTACTGCCATGGCTTCTTGCAGAGCTAATGAATTTGTGGAACTTAGTCTTGACATTCTTCTTCGTGCTGTTGCTGTGGCCGAATCCTTGCTGGTGGGCGTTGTTGTTGGCGCAGTTGGTGGTGGTTTTTTGTTGATATCTTTTTTGGCGGTTAAAGTTGGTCCCTTGGTGGCAGTTACTACAACAACAGGAGGGCCTGTGGCCGCAGTTGTACTCGAGTTGCCACTGCTTGGTGTAGCGGTTTTACGCGGTCGTCCACGGCCCTTCTTTGTACCACCGGGAGTTGTCATGGTTTTGGCTACCGCTCCACTTGGCGGTGATGTCAAACGCTGCTTGTTTGCATTGTCAGACTCTTCATCGCTGGTATCAGGGGCCAATAAAGCATTTTGCTGCTGCTTCAGTTTTTTGCGAGGTTTTTTCGCCCTTGTCGGCGTAGGTGGTATGGGTGCAATGGGTGCTGTCCCTCTGCCATTGCTGCCAGAGGAAAGTGGTCCCAATGGTATCATTGTTACTGTATTGGGCATTTGGGCTTTTTGCATTATGGGTGGCGAGCGCGGTAAAGCCGTAATTGCCGCTGGAACACCGGGTATTTGCAGTGTACCTCCTGGTCCTCGCACCGGCAAACGCTCTCTGGAACCCTCATCATTCGAGTTGCTGTCGGATGATAGAGTACTAATGGGATTCAAGACATCATATGGCGTCACGGTAGTATGACCTCCTGCTATGACCATTGTTTCATGTTTTATTTGATTTGAGTTCATACTTAAAAAGTCTGACACCTGCTGTTGACTGGAAGTTCCGCCCAACGATGTAGATGACTCTTTTTTGATGTCAGTCAATATGGGCGACAATGGCGTGACCAAAAGACTTGACGTTTTTCTTGTAGGAAAAGCTGCAGTTGCTCCAGCCAAGTCCGGATGCTGGAATGTCTCATTTTTGCCACCATCCTTTTTATTTCTTGATCTTCTTGATGATCGGTCTATGTCTTTGTTGACGTTGTCATTTCCGTTGTCATCGTCGTCCTCATCATCATCGTCGAGCATAGACTCGTTCTTTATGTTTGTTAACTGTTCGGGAATAATTTGAGCACCACCCTTTAGGGTAATGATTTTAGCCACATTCATGGGATTTACAGAATTTGCCACTGAACCCGCCGAAGGTGATACTACATCTTGCGTAGGCGTCTGATGCTGAGGTGCCTTATTAAAATAACGACTCAGCTGCCATTTAGTAGTATTTGGTGAGGGTGTTTTGTTCGATGACGATGAAGACGAACCGCCGGAGGGCGGAGCCGATGAACCCAATCCGGAGGAACTACTACCGCTACTGGCTGTGCAACCTGGTCCAATTTTCTTTTTCGATGCCAAAGAACTTGACATCTGTTGCTGGTGTTGCTGTAAATGATGTTGGGTCGCTGCGGGAATAATGCTCTGATTTGTTTCACTTTTAGAAGATTCACTGCCAGACTCACTGGAATCGGATTGAGAACTGTCACTAGAGTTCACAGCTGAGTGTGAGGAGAGCTTCACACGATCATCATCGGATTCTGATAGCTCCAAATCATTCTCCAATGTATTATTACGATTTTCTATAGGTGGGGGTGTTGGCTTCTCAGACTTGAAGGGCTTCAGGAAACCAGTATCCTTAGTTCGACCCATTAAAGGTGATAGTGGCACTGTAGGTGATGATGTTATGGCAGCATTATGCATTGACGAATATGACGAAGAAGTCAGCGACAGTCCAGTGGAGGCGGAGGTAGATGTCATATTATTAATGGCTGAGGCTGAAGAGGCATTGGCGGCAGGTGGTGGTGCTATATAGGTGCTGGAGGTTGTGGAAGAAGAGTACGAGGATGACGATGATGATAAATTATTGGAGGCAGATTGTGTAGAAGGCATCTGTGTTGCTGCTGCTGATAGGGGAGGCACATATCGCGGTGCTGGCATATCGTTATGTGGCGGCGACGAATCCAATGGCTCAATCATACTATTCGTTTTTTCCGATATATCAAAGCTATATTTGTGCTTATTCGGCTCATTGAGATTATAGTTTTCCATTAGAGTATTGTGCGGTGTGGCATCGATGCCAGTCAGCATTTTAGGAGGACGAAATGCTGTTGTTACTTGATTAAGAATTTCTTTGATATCATTTTCCTGAAATTGTACAAATACAAATTAAATTAAATATTAGCTTATGTGTTGGGCAAAAGTTAGTAGATGACCTAAAGCAATTTGCGGAAAACAAATTAAATACTGACAACAAAAATTTGTTATTTGACCATGTAGGTGTGTACGTGATGCGACATTAGGTATTAGTTATGCCATTTCCAAACAAACTTCACCTTGGCATTATCAAGCAGAACTTTTCAGATCTTCGGAATGGCATGCAAACACTGGGATATATAATAATCAGGAAATTATTCAGTAATGAATGCTTACCTCAGTATGAAATGCTGGTTTTTGGCGTTGTTTTGGTATTGAAGGTTGCGAGAAACGGCCATTGTGCGTCGTTGATGATGATGCCGATGGCGGTCCCAGATATGATTTTTCACTTGCAGACGATGATGATGACGTTTGACGTCCATTTGGCATATGTGTTGAGGAAGGAGGCAACAAGGAACCTGGTGGACCTTTGGGTGGTGCCATGCCACTACTTAAACGATTCACCGATTGCCCTGGATAGCCACCACGTCCATTGTAAGGTGGTTTATTATCAGCCTGTTTGACATAAGGCGCTTGTCTTAATTGCTGTTGATGTTGTTGATAGTGATGTGACGGCGGTGGTTGTTGTGATTGTGGCGGAGGTGGAGGCTGCAAACGCGATGATGACGATGAGGAGGACGACATTGGCGATATTAGCGACGACGATGCTGGACTTGTGGGCACAATGCCAGGCAGTACGGCATTAGGGGGCATTTGCCGGTGTCCTGAATTCGAAATGCCCACCGTATAAAGATTAATAAAATCTTTGACTTTGGAGTAGTCACCCAATTTGGCAGCAATGTCATCATCATCCTCGGATGGATTTACGCGACGAGGCTCAGAGAATAATGCTACCTCGCGATTTGACGATGATGATGCTTGTACTTGCTGCCTTTCCGATTTTTCACGTTCTCTTCGCACTTTTCGTTCATATTCATAGTCATCCATGCTAGAAGAAAGTTCAAAAAAAAAAAAACAAAAAAGAGAAAGTTAATAACAATTAAAGATCAACGAAACAACATGAAAAAAACACACATTCACACATAAACAATTTGCAACAATTTCACAAAATATTCTTGCGACAAAAAAATATAATAGAATCACATTTATTTTTTAATTTATACCTTATACGATCTTAACTTAATTTTATTGGTGGGACATTCATACTACGGCAGCACAGCGAAAGACTCCCTTGGGAATCTAACATACTAAATAGGGGTGGGTTTGTCGTACTATGAACTCTTCGTGTATTACCTGCATCAATGGTTTTCTCAAAATTTTCTCAAGATACAAGTTTAAAAGCGTTCAGCATTCGAAGAATTGCAAGCTGCTTATTTTAAAGTTTGCTTGTAGAAGTTAATAGAATTGTTATTTTTTTGTTAACAAAACATTGTTAGTTATATGATAAAACACTATCGCTTTCTGCCATTTTAGATTTATCGCGATTTCAACAAAAGAAGATGCATCCAAAAAATTCTATAACAATGATTGATAGAAAAAAACATATGTTCGTGCTATTTCATGTAAACAACCCATCGTTACCTGTCATTCACAGTGGTTGAGTAAGTGTGGTTAGGACACTATTGTGATTTATTTAATTCCAGCAGGGTTGTATTTGCTATACATCGCTTGACATGTTAAACTAATTTGGAAGATCACAATGGAAGATATTACAATAATTTTCTTTTTGATTAACTTTTTTTGTGCAGAATGGAACAAAACAAAAAAATGTGAAGAGTTGAATGTGTGTGCATGCCTGGATGCAAGCAGTAACTTGTTAGGGTGGTTCATAAGTAAATGCTTTGGAAATTATTTTATTTAACAGAATAATGAAATATTTTGTAGAAACCTAAATTTTCGATTGTTTTCGGATTAAATTTGGCCTTCTGCTTAAATTAATTATACATAAGAAAGATACTCTAGTCTATAGCATTGAAGCAAATTTCATAGGCGGATGTAGTCCGACATCGGATAAAAACCTAAGCTAAACAAGAGTATTAAGGTGGGAGTACATAAAACACTTTGTTGACTGGCTTAAGTCATCGACTGGCTTCTTCGTAGAGGAACAAAAGAGTTTTAGGTTGACTTAGTTCGATTTTGGGCCTATGCTCCTTTGTTCTATTCCGAAGAAGCCAGTCAACAAGATCGTTTTATGTATACTCACCATTATATTTTATTATTTTCCCATTAGCGTAACTATAGAACATTAATGGGATGTTCTCCATGGAATGTTTTCCTTGGAA
Source organism: Musca domestica (assembly GCF_030504385.1). Classification (NCBI taxonomy): domain Eukaryota; kingdom Metazoa; phylum Arthropoda; class Insecta; order Diptera; family Muscidae; genus Musca; species Musca domestica. The sequence continues at coordinate 52,000 of NW_026712423.1, forward strand.
TTCCGATTCCTATAAAAACAATAGGTTATAGGAAATGTCATGGTACAATGAAGAGAAGGTAGGTCAACTTTGAAAAAATTGCAAGTATAGAGGTCTACCTGTTTGGCTTGTAATGTAAAAAAGCAAACAACTTGTTGCATTGATTTTGAATAAATAATTTAAAACCGCGAAAACTGAATGATAGTTCAAAATTTCTTATCAAAATCATATTCTATATATCTCTTATGGTTTATTTCGCGACAAAAACTGTAGATTTTGTCGATGCATATGTTGCAATAAGCATTTTGAAAAGACCCGAATTTGAATATTTTCTGAACAATTTTTTATTATTGAAAAGAATACGCACACATAAACAAATGAAGTTGACATATTAAGCCAGAAAAATAAAAAAAATGAAATCATATGGTAGTTCTGCCCTACCTTGAATTCATTGTACCATGGGAAATGCCTTATATATATATATATATATATATATATATATATATATATATATATATATATATATATTTATATAATTATAAAGGTCAAGTTCGAAGATGGGCTATATCGGTCCACTATATCGTATAGCCCTAATATAACGGTACCCCGATATTCGGTATTTTGATAATTTTAACCACATTTTTCAATGTTATTGCCTAAAATTCTACACAAAGAGTTCCCTGTGAGTACAATTTTTTTAAGGGTTTGTCATAATTTTTTGAATTTTTCACACATTTTTTCTAGGATTGATTTTGAAAAATCCCTTTTTAACTATTTTCACCTTTAAACGGTAAAATGTTTTTCATTCTTTGTTTTGTTATTATTTTTAAATTCATCTAAGAAACTACATCACAAAATGCGAATTTAAAAGCATATCTTAATTGTTTTGTTTGTGTAAATGCATTTACACAAAATATTTTTTTAAAGAAAAAATGCAAAATGTTCTTTTTGACAAACAGATCAGATCGTCCACCTTATTTATGTTTAATCAGCTGTTTCTCTATTGAGACGTCAATACTAGCAAGCATTCACAATAGTGTGATATTACTGTTTATCTGATTAAACTTTTATTGTTGTGAATTATTTCATCAAAAACAATGATAATACCTATATAGTTGTTGGTAATGATTCTTTCAAGACAACACATGCAATCTTTTATAGACAACGGGGTCAGGGTTGCGGTTAACAATGATTCGCTATAACAACAAATACACATCAAAATACAACTCTATTATATATATATATATATAGAGAGAGAGAGAGAGAGGAGAAAACACAGTTTGACAAAAAGAGAGATAGAGAGTGAGAGTAAACAAATTGTGTTCGACCGTAAACGGTGGGCAAAAGCAAGCAAGTGCAAATATAATTAAGGGAAGAGCTTATGAAAATGAAATTATTAAAACTGATGCCCGTAAATAAAAGCACATTTAATTAAAAAACCACAACAACACACGCAAAGTGATACCAGAATTTGTTAATCTAATATAACAACAACAACATATACATTTGGGTACAAAGAAATATCCAAGAATTGCAACAAACATTCCAAAGTGTGAGACAAGGTGAACAATTGATTTGTTGTTGTCGGTTTAATTTATTCACACCTCATCTCACTTGCTTCGGACAAAGGGACATAACAGACAAAACAAAACATAGATAAAAATAAATACGTAACTTACTTGCAAATAAATATTCAAAATAATTGACAATATTTTTTTCTGTCTGTCCACACAGAAAACCTTTTTATATTGGTTAGGCGCTACTGCGGCAGCTGCTGATCTCTGTGTGTGTGTTTTGTTCTTGTTGTTCGTAAAGGTTTGAAATAATTTAATTCCGTTGTTGATTGATTAATTGTTTTTGTAGCCACAATTAAATTGTATTATGCGTGGGGGAACAACAACAAAATATAACATTCTCCACACGAGGAGAGAGAGAGAGAGGTATGTGTGTTAAAAGAGAGAGAGATAGTGAAAGAAAAGTGTATATTAAGGGAAAACGTGGCTAAACAAATAACAAAATTCAGGGGATCCCCTCTCTCTAAATGAGTAATCCTTTGGTATGCGTTGTGTATTTGACTTTAAAACATTAAATGTGTCTTGTTCTTTCGATTTATAACAAATAGGGAATTGTATTCCTTGTCTTGTTGCCGTCTATCGTTGTAGGTAATATTTCTTGTTTTCCAAAAAATGTCTTTGTTTTGGAAATAAATCTTGCGAGATTTTCACATTTCTTGTGGGATCTCTCAATTTGTTAGACATTATTGTGAATGGTAGGTTTTCTTTTGTTGCTTGGGTAAATATTGCAGGTTTTACTTGTTGTTGTTTTATATTGCTTTAAAGATAATTTTCTTTGCGATTTTATAATTCACAATATATAGGTAGGTATTTTTTTTAGAAAAGGCATTGACATTTTGTTTGTGTGTTTTTTTTCGTGTGATTTGTATAAAAAACTATTTTTCATTATTGCTGTTAAACCTGAAAATAAGCAAAGAAGAAGTTAAAGAATAATTAGCAAAGCTTTAAAATTTTTATTATTAAATAAAAAACGAACAAGCAAAACAAAATTTATGAATCTTATTTGAATTGAAATTATATTTATCTTCGATTTCAGTCACAATAATACAATTCGCTATTTAATTCGATGATCAGCTGGTCTTGATGTCTTATATGTCTTACTGGATGACCAGCTGTTTTCCTCTTAACTAGCTAAGTGCATCTTTATTGTGAATTATTCGTATGAAAAAACAGGGTGTGTTGAAAAAACTGCAACTAATTTCAGACTGCTGTCATTTCTATGCCACTCGTCCGACAGCTGTTAAAATTATTCCAGTTACAGCTCATTATATTGTTTAGAAGCGTACAAAAGCATTTTCCAGAAAAAAAGTTATTCGTGATGGAATTCAAGCGTTATAGTGTGATTTCTTTATATATGGCTGGAAAACCACAAGTGGCTATCGTTAGAGCACTCCAGCATTTAAATGTGAATTAATCTTTTATCGTACTATCGCTCGTTACCGTGATGCTGGTAGCGTAGCCCGACGTCAAGGAAGTGGACGGAAGAAAACAGCAACATTAATAGAAATGGTTCGAAAAGTAAAGAAGAGGCTTAATCGAAACCCGCGTCGTAGTGGCCGAAAAATGGCTCGTGAGCTGCAATTTCCAGCAATATTCCATTCCATTGAAAATGAACTTGGAATGAAAGCCATTGAAATTCCAAAAATTGCAAGAACTTACACCGCAACAGAAAGAAAATAGACTTAAAAGAGCTAAAGAGTTGCTTCGCTTGGGCGAAAGTGGTGAACTGCCGAATTTGGTTTTCCCCGATGAGAAAACCTTCGTTGTCCAGCAGTTAGTAAACAATCAAAGTGATCGTGTTTACTTGCCAAAGAGGTCAAAACATTATTAAAAACATTGATCCTCCGAGCAGGATCCAGAATAGAACTGACAATCGAAGAGGGAGATTGGACTCTATTCTAATTTACATTGATCCTTCAAGCTGGATCTAGAATTGAAACTACATCCAAAGAATATGGTTGTCCTTTATTTTTCCCTTTCTACATTGATGCTTCGAGACGGATCGAGAATGGAATCTACAGCCAAGCGTCGCGGTTGTATTTCTTTCTCAATAGAAAATAGAATTGACAATCGAAGAGGGAGATTGGATTCTATTCTCATTAACATTGGTCTTTCGAGCCGGATAAAGAATTGAATCAACAACCAAATCATTCGGTTGGTTTTCCAAGCCCTTAATATTGCTTCAGTCGAGCCAAATAGAGAATAGAGTTGACAATCGAAGAGGGAGATTGGACTCTATTATCATTACTAAAAACATTGATCCTCCGAGTAGGATCCAGAATAGAACTGACAATCGAAGAGGGAGATTGGATTCTATTCTCATTACACCACAGCGTTTTATATATTCTCACCTTGAGAATCGAGTAATTGGCTTTGATTCTACACAGTATATTTTTCAAAGATATTGGTTCATGTTGTTAACTTTTGACAATCATTCACAATAATATTTTTCGCAGTTTTGGAGTTGATTAATTGTGCTACCTAAAGTCGAATTTTATTGCGACATGGATAGTTCCTAGGATTGTTGCCAGCATTTACATTCCAATTATAACCCATTATAGGTAAAATTTTTTATGCAGACCCCAAAGGATAACGCAAAACATATGTCAAAAGAATTCTATTTAAAGCGTCACAAATACCAACAAACTTAAATAGATGTGTTTATCTATTTGTTGGCAAAGCCAACAATGTGTTCTGCAGCACATCGCCCTCTCACATTATCCTTGTCCGTTTGCACTACTTTTTGCCCAAGCAGAAACATTAAAGCAACATGTTTTTTCCCTCGCTCTCTTATTAAAAATGTATATAGTATAACAACAACAAAAATATATAATAATAAAAAAATTTACATAATATTCATGAAATATGTTGATACTATAGTTCTGTTTCTACTCCGTCTATCAACCGGCTACCTTCATCTCATCTCCCCCCCGACCATCGTTATGGATTCATCCCATTTGTGGTTGTGGCACGTTTTCACCGAGATCTGTTTGTTGTGGACCAGAGAGAGTGAGTGTGTTTAGTATGTCGTCTGATAAAATTCCACGTTTTGTTTGTTGCTGTTGTTTTTTTTTCTACTATCTTTTCTTTTTGTATTCATATTTATTAAAAAAAAAGAAAACATCACAGAATATAGAAGCAGCTGAAGAAGGAGAAAAAAGCGGCATAATAAAATAATGATGATATGAATAGGATGTTGCGAAAAAAGTAGGAGTAGAGTAGAGCAGAAGTATTGCAAACAAACAACAACAGCAACAAAAAAAGGACTTTAATAAGCGACAAAAAATGGAAATTTTAATACACTGCGATTTTTTCTTTAATCTAGTGGGTGGGCGGGGGTAAAAAACGTGAGGCAACACACTCACTGAGCATTGGCATGGAGAAAAAATGGTAAATTTTTATTGGAATTTATTTTCTGGTTTTATTACTAGTGAACCTTTCTGGGCCGTACACATTTGCTGACTGCATCATTTCGAGATGAATTAGAGGCAGTAGCCAGGGAAATAAAAACAGCAACAAAAAAGTAAGAGTAAATAGGAGCAAAAAAATATGGAAATAACTACGAAGTCATTTTTATTGGGCCCAAAAAAGAAATGCAATCTGTGGATGGCGAAATGAGCTTTAAACAAATAAATTAAATAAATATGCAAAGAAATATCATTTGTCCCCAAATTGGATCTTGTTACTTTCATTGCATTTCGGTGTAATCAGATATAAGAAGGGTAGTCTTTATTGAAAAATCATACCTAGGATCCTGAATTAATAGTGTCATTAATTTCCTCAATGTTGCATCTACTTTGATAGAAGATTAGTAAAGAGAAACGAAGAAGAAGGAAAAAAATTGAATTTACGAATTTTGTCTTCTGCAAAACAGTGGACTTTTTGATATACGGATTTTATCCTATTAGCTATTCGGTAAAAATGGAAAACCGATCTTCTCTTTGCGATTTTAACAACACGAAAAGTGGTAGAATCAAATAATTGAGAATCGACCTACGTCTCCCTAGTTTATAACCAAACAAACTATGTAACCCTTGCTCAATAATAAACAAAGACTTAAAATGGTAAACGCTGGACAGAGTGTATTATGAAAAAATAGTTAATGTGAAAAATATGTAGAGTCGCTGCTCACAGCAGAGACATGTTAGAATAAAAAACATAATTACAGAGCAGTTTTAAAATAACATTTTATGTAAACCAAAAATTTTAACATATGTTCCCAAGCGTTGATATGCCAAAATGTTTTAAATGTCTTGTCAAAAATAAGTAGATTTGCATATGTTTTCTTGTACGACGCAAATCGAAGGTTGTTACGATATAAATTTTTCAACAATTTTCACAAATTTCAATAATTTTTCATTCAATGTTTTTAATTCCAAAATCGGTTTGACAGTTCATTGTCCCAGCAGCTGTGTCGATTTGACTACCTGTATTCTTCTACCATGGACCGTAGATTACGAAAAGTTGTAGAATCGAATTATCGCAAGTCGACCTAAACATCCCTACTTTACAACCAAACAAACTAGGCAACCCCAGTTCAATAGTAAAACCCACCATTATTGTGGGTTAAAAATTCGGCCGGCTTATCTTAGCTGCTAGTTTACTTGTTAAATTTAAATATTCTTCACCTCTGACAATTGTTTCACACAACTTGTTCCAGTGTTGTTAATAAAAATAGCATGAAATCAAATGCTGGATAAGCAATGAAAAAATGTAGAATCAAATAATCGAAATGCGACCTACATAACCCAAGTTGCTAACCGAATGAACTATGTAACCCTTGCCATTATTTTGGAATTAAATTTCCTAATCAGTATTATTGTGATTGAAATTGTTTTATGGAAGATAAACAAATTCCAATCAATATATAAATAGGAAAAATCTAACTATTGCGCCACAAAATATTGTGTGAATTTAAGATTTCTTTTTAAATGTTTATACTTCTTACTTCACAGTTCTTTTCTCATATTCTGTCCAAATATTTTTGATAAAGATAATATGAATTTAAATGCTGCGGCAGCCAACAAGAAAAAAATTCAAATGCATTACATTGGAAAGTTAAGATGCTGAAAACTGTTTGTCCACATCATCAAAGAAGCCAAAGGCAAAACTGTGACACACAAAGAAACTTAGCCATCTATCTATCTCAGCACAGCAATACAATTCAATATTTCTCTTTTTTCGGGAAAATATTAACTTTGTAAGAAAAACTTAACCTTTCGGTTTTTTTGTAATAAATATTTTTTTGCAGAAATGTGTGTTGTCTTTTCATGTAAACAATGGAAATTTTGCACAGTGTAGTGACCATGGTAGAAGAATACAGGTAGTCGCATCGACACAGCTGCTGGGACAATGAACTGTCAATCTAAATTTGAAATTGAAAATGTTGAATGAAAAACTATTCAAATTCGTAAAAATTGTTGAAAAATGAATATCAAACAATCTCCGATTGGCGTCGTATAAGAAAACATTTGAAAATATACTTATTTTTGAAAAAGACATTTCAAAACTTTTGACATATCAACGTTCCCAAGCGTTGATGCATATTCTTCTACCATGGTAGTGACTAATAGGTGTTCGGGACAGCTTAAATGTCGACATTTTTTGGTTGGCTACTCCGTCAAGACGAGGTTGGTACGATACCCTGGTTATTCATGTACCATTGATGTCGACACTTTCAAAATGTCATATATTTGCTTGGTATGTTGTTTACTAGATATTTATTCACAATAAGATAGACCGCATTAAGATTGCTGCTGAAATACTTATTTATTGGTCATTCACAATGATTTTTTGCCTGCTTTGGCTTTGATTATGGCGCAGTAACAAGGAGTTCGTGCATATTTTAAAAACCAGATGAAATGAAATATTTTTTCTGTGATTTCAATCACAATAATACATTTTGACATAAATTTAGTAGTCAGCTGGCGTGGCTGGGGGATCTTATACTTGGGCCATGGCTTTGATCGTTTATTCCTGCTGGAAGGCCTATTTACTGACCATTCAAAATGACTTTCTGACAGCTTTAACTTTGATAATTTATTCCTGCTGGAACACAAGCACGATTGCTAACACATGATCGGCCTCGTTTACATTGAAGCTCTTTAAAATGAAACAATTTCTAAATGTTTCTTCTTCGATGCACTGTGCCGCAACTTACTTTAACGGAAACATTTGTGCACTCAATTGTAAAGTAACGTAACAAAGCTGAATATAAAGGAAGTCGTTTTTTTTTCTCTCTCCAGAGATAGGTTTTTTTTCAACTTCGTCTACTCTTCCAACAAACTTACGAATACAATTTGTCGACGTTGCCTATGGGGCGATGTTATTAAGGAGACTGAGTAAGTGAGAGAGATGATAGTAAAGAAGAAAATATTGTTAATATACAAATAATGCTTTACTTTAGTTTCAATTTATTTTAAATTTCCACAGAACCCTTAAAGTATGCAATAAATTGATGTTTTCAATTTTGTGAAGTTATAATTTTAAAAATACAAGAAGGGTTTTTTGTAGGTCATAAGATTTATTAATGCGAAATATTGAATGAGCCGTCAACACAAATTATATAGAACACCCATGGTCGGTAATATGTCGAACAACAAAACAACTTTGTTACTCACGCAAACAAGTGAGAAGAACAACATTTTTGTTTGCGTTCTCCTTCCTTACTAGTTTTTCGGGTAGAGGAACGTCTTTCTTTAGTTTCAATCACAATGAGTATTTTAAAATATTTTAGTTATATTAAATGTAAAGTAATAATTTTAAGATTATGGAGCAGGATGTTGATCAACATTAAATAGGATTTTTGTATGGGTCATTATGAGCCGTTAACGGACAATAAGACATCTTTTTAACAAACAAGTGAGAAAAACATATTCGTTTGCCTTCTCTTTACTGATTTTTCGTCTAGAGGAACGCTTTTCTTTCCTACTTGGATGCCAATCCCAATAAGTATTTTGATATGTTTTAGTTTTATTAAATGCAAAAGTAATAATTTTAACAAAATGGAGTAGGATGTTGAGCCATATTAAACAGGATTTTTATAGTCCATCAGGTTTATCAACGCTAATTATTAAATCAACACGTATTATATAGAAATCCCATGACAGGTAGCAGACAATAACACAACTGTTTAACTATTGCAAACAAGTGAGAATAGCAGTATATTTGTTTGAGAAGAGTGGAGAATTCAAGAGAATGTTGCCTCTAACTTTTACTGGTAGAGGAACGTTTTTCTTTCGAAGTGTGTTTTCAATCACAATAAGTAATATGATATGTTTTAGGTTTATAACCGCTAATTATTAAATCAACACGAATTATGTAGAAGACCCAAGTAGACAATGGCCAACTATTTAACACTTGCAAACAATTGAGAATTACAACATATTTGTTTGAGAAGAGAAAAGAATTCAAGAGAATGTTGCCTTAAACTTTCACTGGTAGAGGAACGCTTATCTTTCGCAGTGTGTTTTCAATCACAATAAGTAATTTGATATGTTTTAGTTATATTAAATGCAAAACAATATTTTTAAGAAATAAAAGATAATGGAGGAACAGTTGCAGTCGCTATAGGTTTATATTGGTCTTGAAACTATCATTGAGCCAAGAGAATCACTATGTTGTATTTTAGTTAGAAAGACGTTTTAGTGCAAATCAAAGGCATTTTTCTTTAAAAAATCATTAATTTAAATGTGAATCAATAAAAATAATTAAAAGTACTAAATTATTGATTCCTCTTGTCTTTGAAAATACCATTTGTTGTCTGCGTAAAAAACGATAAATATATATTTATTATTTATCAACAGACACTACAAAGAAGCTCTTTCTCAATCTCAAATTCCCCGCCATTCTACCTGAATTCTTTTTTTTTTACAAAATTGTTAGACCATAAAATTTAAAGCAAAGCAAAAAGTTTATCAATTATTTATCTCATTTGTGTGTGTGTTTGTGACTTTTAATTCCCCATCCAATGTTCGAAACATTTTTTTATCTAATTTAATATTAATCACTGCCTGAATGTAGGCTTTACAATTTCTGCTTCTTCGCCTTCTCGCCTCTTTGTGTACCTTGTGTCTTTAGTGATTTTCAAAAGTGTTCCATTTTAATTACTTTGATGCATATCTTGTGTAAATATCTTTGCCTTAAAATAGACTCTGAAATGTGTGTGTGTGTGTGCGACCCCACCAAAATTGTGTGCCAAGGTATTTGCGCCGGGAGGAGTGTGGTGGTTTTTCCCAATTGTATTATTAATATTTAATGACCTTTCTAACGGCTTTCCAGAGAGTTAAATTAATGTTTATTGAATGTGCGGCGTTCGTTCAATTTTTTGTGACCTTTCGACCTTTGCTTACTTCTTATTTGTATTTGTAGTGGCTGTTACTTTGATGGGATTAAGAGGAAAATTTAATTATTTGTCGGCAATTTTTTTGTCCACATCCGGTGGGTGCTTGTGTATTGGTGAAGTTGGAGAGCAGACTTAACATTTTAATAAAAAAAAATAAGAGAAGAAACAAATAGCTAAGATGGGTTAGAAAATCTATTATTAGTAAATTTTTTAGAGGTTTTGAGGTTCAATAATTCTCAAACAGCAGAAAACCATTTAGGGAGTCTTCGATCAGCATTTTATCAAATCATAGATTCAAACCAATGCAAGCACTCTCTTTAATTTGGACTAAAAGTTTACCGGTTTTTGGGTAGGAGAATAATAAGCACTGCATGAAAGCTGTCAACTCAGTGAACTCGGTGGTGTAAACACAATTAACGAATTTCTCAAAAGCAATGGCCTTTGCAAGCTATCCATTCTATCTTTACATGCAATGTTTCGCCACCGCAGCTAGAACCCACTATGACAAACAAATACCAATTTGTAGACAAATCCATGAAAAAATGTGGCAAAAATCATCAAAATACCGAATATCGGGAGGTACCGTTATATGTTGACTATACCAAACGTGGACCGATATATGTCATTTTCAATACCAACCATCCTAGACATAATTCAAATTATTCTGCTAAATTTGGATGCTCTACGTCAAATAATGTGGCCTGTATCGTGATTTCATCAGACAGACGGGCATCGTTAAATCGACTTAGAATTTTATGCTGATTATGAATATATATACATTATGGGGTCCACGACGAATATTTAGGGATGTTACAAACGGAATGACAAAGTTTATATACCCTCCTTTCCAAGGTGGAGGGTATAAAAATACGTTGACGTTCAAAATCTTTTAACTACTCTTTGTTTACATTTCGCTTTTCTTTCGTGTTGTGCTTCCATTCACAATAGGTGTTTTGACAGCTATTGTAGATCATCAGCTGCAGTAAATCGAGTACCATCTATTGATTGTGTCATGAATTAAATCATGTGTCCATAAATTTTTTTGTGATTGAATAATGAGCAAATTGTGAAAAACGTAAACAAATGTTGGAAAGGTGGAAAATACTATTATTGCGGAATTGACCAAAATTCATTATTGTGATGTGTGATGTGGTGGGAATATCCATTAATTACGACACCAGAAGAGACCCCCTTTGAAATATAACCAATACCCAACAAAAAAGCCTAACCCCTAAAACTGTCATAAAAATAATTCTTCGAATTCTATAAACAAATATTTATGTTTGTATGTAGAGAACACAATCTAAAGCACTTATATATTTTACTTGAATACAAAAACAAAAAAAAAAACAATATTGTAAAATGATTGACCAGTTGGGCTGAAGGAAATTACAAATTCCTGGTATTACAAAAGTGATGATGTTATACCTTTTTCGAAAACTGGAAAAACAGGTAAGAGGTGTTATGGAGTGATAGATTGTGGTTTTCAATGTTTACATAGCTAACTGGAGATGTTTCGAGAATTTACTTTTAAATATTAAAATGTAATATATACATATTTTTGTGAAGTTTATTTTTTGGGGTTTTATCAATATGTTATGACAAACTCACACACACACATACAGACCACACAAATAGACCACACATTTGTATGTACATTCTTGTGTGTACTATTAAACTTGAACAAGATGGTAGTAGTTGTAAGGCTAATCAAATATTTATAATCATATTAGGGTTAGTTGAAGATGCAAAAAAAAAGAAAAGAACAAGAAAATCTAATGTAAGGCAAGCCAACTGACTTTGGTTTAAAGATTCTGGCAACGAAGAGAGAGTTTGAAAACAAAACCAAAAGACCAAGTTTTCAGACAAACAAAAACACACTACTGAAACATATTTGTAGGAAACAACAAGAATTGTTGCCAAAATGTGTGCAATTTTAATATGAGTAAATTACAGTTGAAATTGATTTGAAAGTAAAGCATACTTTTAGGGACTTAAATGAACATTTAAAGAAAAAAATGAAATGTTTTTTTTTTTTAGTTAGAAGATACCTCCCACAATTTTTTAAATATTTAAATTATGTAGAGCTAGATAAAATTTCAAACTATTAAATACAGGGTGACAGTCCGTTGGACTATTGTGTCTGGAGTATTTTGGAAAGCAAATTTCAAAATCGCGAAACCTATGTGGGAGAGGTACCGGAAGAAATGGTCTGATCTTCATCATCTTTATAACATAACTTGTGTTGATGGAAATATTGAGATGTACAAAGTCTGAATGAGGACGGATGTTAATTTCGCGTTTTATGAGCCTCATGGATATTCAAAATGTTAACCCTTTTTGGGGGAGGTACCAAAAGTAGTGGATCGATATATGGGTTAATAAAATATTGTGATGAAGATAACCGGAGGCTTATTTCGGATTTTTTAATCGTTTCGGGTTTTCAAAACTTTTACCCTTTGTGCGGAAAGTACCAGAAGGAATGGTCCAATCTCTACCATCTTTATAACACATCTTGTGTTGATGGAAATATTGAGATGTACCAAGTCTGAATGGAATCGGATATTAATTTCGCTTTTTATGAGCTTATATGTAAACAAAATTTTTATCCTCTGTGGGTTAGGTACCAGAAGTAATGGGTCGATATATTCCATGTTCACACCAGACCTTGGATTAATAAAAATATCGTGAAGTGTGTAATTTGAAGACAATCGGACACTACCCTTTTACCCTTTGTGGGGGAGGCACTTGATGCAGTGGACCGATATTATCCATTATTGCACCTGACTTAGAACTAACGCAAAGATTAGGATTTGCTAAAATATTTTTTGTTTGTTTTTTTTTTAATTTCGACCTTTTGTGGGGGAGGTGCTAGAAGGAGTGGACCGATATATTCCATCTTAATAACAGACCTTGGGTTGATAAAAATATTGGGATGTGTGAAACTTAAAGACAGTCGGACTCTTACATCATATTTTATAAGAGTTGTAATTACTCAAAATGTTGACCGTTTGTGGGGGAGGTTCTGGATGGAGTGGTCCGATACTGCCCATTTTCGCACCTGACATAGCACTGATGGAAATATTAGGATATGCAAAGTTGGAACAAAATCGGATTATCCTTTTTCTTTCTGTGCAACAAATATTTTTTGAAAATGTCGACCTTTTGTTCCAGAAGGAGTGGACCGATATTGCCCATCTCGGAACTTGATCTAAATTTGACAATAATATTACGATGTACCAGGTTTGTATCAAATCGGATACTCCCCTCGAGAGTTTTCGTGGACACCAGCCAGCCAGACAGACGGACGGACGGACATCACTAGATCGACTCCAAATGTCCTGAAACGGATTTGGTCCAAAGGGACCTGGGGTCTAAAACCGTTATTTCGATGAGGCACGTTTTTGCCGTATCAAATTATTTATGCCCTCTTTAGCCATATGGCTGAGAGTATAATAAATAAACGTGGAGAGGGGGAACAAGCCCCCTCCATTTAGATTAGTTTGCAATGTAAACTTTTAAAATGCCGCTACATCTGTCAACTATTTATAGTTCTACTTTCACAATCTGCTGGATTTTTGAAAAAAAAAACAAAATAATTTTGTCACACAGTTCTATCTATTATTTATTCATTAGGATACACAGAAAGGACTTGTTTTTAGAATATTTTTTCATGTGAAAATTTTGCCAGTATGGTTTTCAAGCTTAAAAATTATTGAGCTCGCCTTAAAGTATGCTATAAATTCTGGAACTCTAACATCCACTTATTACCCTACAACTACGATACTATGACGAATTTCTTATTATATAATGTATAATTTCCAAGTGTATTAATTCTTTCTCACTTGACTCCTAAATGTATGCAACACATTTTCAACTCTATTTAAAAATTACTCACATTTTTTAAATTAACTATCTTTTCCTCTTATTTTTAGAATACTAAATATATATATATATATATATCTTCGTGCCGGAAATTGGCTAAATATTCCAGTTCATCCTTAGCCCAATTAGTTGAAGCAATATAAAATCCATTTTTCATTATGTAGCCAAGAACAAAACAGACAGACGGACAGACAGCTGGTGGCGTCTGTATTAGATGAATGTTTGCACAAAGTTAGCTAGCTATAGCTAGCTTTGTTTTATATACACAACTAACTATCTTCTTCTTCGGGACACACACACATAACTTTGGACAAATTCAAGTTTTATTTACGAGCTGTGTGGACAAAATTTTATAGTTACTCATTAAATATAATTTCAGCACTGACGAGCGAGCTGAGCGAGCTGTTATAGTTGCCAAAGTGATGGTGTTTGTGTGTGAATCAGTTCTATTGTTTTTGTTGTTGCTGTGAAGTTACAGACTTGAAGTTTCCAAGTTAATATATAATGTGTAGATTGGTGTTGTTGTTGTTGGTTTTTTTTTTTCACTTTTTTCCTTTTGGTGGCCGGAAGAATGGTTGCGAACGAGGAATGAAAACGGACCACCAAAAAAGGATACTTGCCTGGTTTCACTTTAATTATTTTAAAAAGGGTATCAAAATCCTAAATAACAAAAATAGAAAAAAAAACGAAGAGCACGAGAGAGAGAGAGAGAGAGCTAAAGAGAAGACAGTTTGAATATATTAAATGAGAATTAATTACTTAAACCCTTAAGTAAATTGTTGGGTCAATTTGTTGTTGTGTTTTTGCTCTGGTGTGTATTTTTACTATTGGCCCACCAAAGGGAATCCTCTGAAGTAGTTTATGCAGAATTTAGGTTAAGAATGGACCTTTTTACCCTAAGTCACGCAACACAAAACCCGTAGAAAAATATAATTAAAATATGATAAAGTGTAAATAATATCATCATGGTTGGGCATGAAAAAATAGAACACAAGTTCTAATGGCAGCCATAAAAAAATGGAGTTGAAAAAATGTTACTTTTGGCCAAGTAAATATTTGTGTTTTGGGGGCTTAGGTTTAATTGAATGGTTATTTTCAACTGGTTGGGGTAGAAAATAATATCAGGTATTAAATAGAGCTAAAATATGACAATGCCCCTAAAAGTATACTTTGAATACAAACTTCTTCCTACGGCTAACTTAATAAAGGCCAGATCATAGGCTAATAAATATTTAGACGCAGATGCTCTTAGATGCTCTCGCCAAAGAAATCTGGAGCTTTTAAGGAATATTTGTTCAAGGACAACCAGATGAAGAAAATGGATTTTTGAAGAATAATTTTTCAAGAAACGTCGATTTTTTAAAGAATAATTTTTAAGGACCACAAGATCAAGAAACGTGAATTTTTTAAAGAATAATTTTTCAAGGACCACAAGATCAAGAATAATTATTCAAGGACCACAAGATCAAGAAACGTGAATTTTTCAAAGAATTATTTTTCAAGGACCACAAGATCAAGAAACGTGGATTTTTCAAAGTATTATTTTTCAAGGACCACAAGATCTAGAAACGTGGATTTTTCAAAGAATTATTTTTTAAGGACCACAAGATCAAGAAAGGTGGATTTTTCAAAAAATTATTTTTTAAGGACCACAAGATCAAGAAACGTGGATTTTTAAAGAATAAATTTTCAAGGACCACAAGAACAAGAATGTTGGATTTTTTAAAGAATATTTTTTCAAGGACCACAAGAACAAGAATGTTGGATTTTTTAAAGAATATTTTTCAAGGATCAAAAACTCCAAGATACGTGGATGTTTTAAGGAATAAATTTTCAAGGACCATAAGAACAAGAATGGTGCATTATTTTAAGGAATATTTTTCAAGGACCAAATCTCCAAGAAACGTGAATATTTTAAAGAATAATTTTTCAAGACCACAAGATCAAGAAACGTGGATTTTTTTAAAGAATAATTTTTCAAGGACCAAATCTCCAAAAAACGTGGATTTTTTAAAGAATAATTTTTCAAGGACCAAATCTCCAAAAAACGTGGATTTTTTAAAGAATAATTTTTCAAGGACCAAATCTCCAAAAAACGTGGATTTTTTAAAGAATACTTTTTCAAGGACCACAAGATCAAGAAACGTGGATTTTTTAAAGAATAATTTTTCAAGGACCACAAGATCAAGAAACGTGAATTTTTTAAAGAATAATTTTTCAAGGACCACAAGATCAAGAAACGTGGATTTTTCAAAGAATAATTTTTCAAGGACCACAAGATCAAGAAACATGGATTTTTTTGAAGAATATTTTTAAGGACCAAATCTCCAAGAAACGTGGATTTTTTGAAGAATATTTTTAAGGACCAAATCTCCAAGAAACGTGGATTTTTCAAAGAATAATTTTTCAAGGACCAAGAGATCAAGAATAAATATTTTGTGTCTAGTACCATCGCTCGTTACCGTGATACTGGTAGCGTAGCCCGACGTCAAGGAAGTGGACTGAAGACAGCAACATCAGCAGAAATGGTTCGAAAAGTAAAGAAGCGACTTTCGACCCAGTCGCAGTGGCCGAAAAATGGCTCATGAACATATCGCAATATTCCATTCGGCAAATGAGCTCGGGGTAAAGCCATTGCAATTCCAAAAAGTGCAAGAACTTACGCCGCAACAGAAAGAAAATAGACTCAAAAGAGCTAAAGAGTTGCTTCGCTTGGCCGAAAGTGGTGAACTGCCAAATTTGGTTTTCTCCGATGAGAAAACATTCGTTGTTCAGCAGTTTGTAAACAAACAAAATGATCGTGTTTACTTGCCAAAGAGGTCAGCTGAAAATGTGCACCTTCGGTTGGCCACCAGGCCTCAAGCGCCGACCATGGTGATGGTGTGTGCCGCCATAACAGTCGATGGCTGCTCTCCGCTTGTATTAATCCATCGTGGCATCAGAATAAATGCCGAATATTATCGTGAACATATTCTGGAGGGTGTATAAAAGCCTTGGACACGCAAACATTTTGGCCGCAGACCTTGGACATTCCAAAAGGACTCAGGAACATCGCACTCAACACGTGCCACCCAAGAATGGTTACAAAATGAGGTTCCTCGTTTCCTTCGCGTTTGACTTTGTTGCAGTTGTTTTATCTCGTCCTATATATTTAATTTTTTATTATAAAAATTCCTGTCTGATTTATGATTACTCCATTGAAAAATATTCCCATTTTCCTTTGTAATCCCATGGGAAAATACAAATTCAATTGCATATTTCTAGGCTTCTCCTTGCTTGCTTCTTAATAAAATCATTGCAACAATAAACTTAATTAAACTTAACTTTGTCTTGTTCTCACCTCAACTCAACTCAAATTAAATCTTATGACTCAACACTTTCTTTGGGGAAATGATGACACTATATAATTGTTGTTGTTAACATTCTACACCTTCTTCATTTGTGCCGCACAATATGTGTTGTGTGTCTATTGAGAGCGAGAGAAGGAATGTGTGTGTGTGTGAATAGAAAACATGTACCAACATGAACTAAAAATGCCACTAATTGAATGTCATTGAATAAAAGCCAAGACACATGTAAAAAAAAAAAACAAAAATAGTAGAGAAAATACAACACAAGTCAAATGGCAAACACGAACAACAACAACAACAAGAACATATTTAGAGTTACTGGAAAGAGCGCACCCGAGAGCGAGTCGGAGAGAGAAGGAAAAGCAAGAAGTAAGACACTCAGCCAAGCAGCCACACAGACTATATTATCAATACCAGACAAAAGGAAGATCCAAGAAGACGAAATAGTGACACACACACACATACTACCACTATCACAATCAACCGGGTCCGGCCTTTTGAGACTGTGAAATTCTAGCTATTCACTCATTCTCAATTACCAAAGTGTAATACAGTTAGTTAACATGGTTGAGAGTCATTGCCAAAGTGTCGGTTGCAATGTCTTTTTGAGGCAAACAACACCAACAAGGGCATTCACATTGGAATGATAACATACCAAGGCAAATAAAAGGGACACCGAAAGCAAGTAATGCAAGACATGGTTCCGGAGTTTTGTAAATAACAAACATTGAATGGAAAAGCTCACAATCATTTTATTCTGTTTTTTTCTTTGCACATAAATGTCCTGCGTGTCTTCTTTCAATCCATAGATATTCTTTGCAAAAAAAAGCACTTTTGAATAGTTAAAGTCACACGCAAGGAATTGGTTTTTGGAAATTGTTACCATAATACAAATGTCCTTAAACATATATAAAAGATTCCTTTAACTGAATTTTTATGGTTTCATTTTCCCTCCACAGACACACACACACATACATACACATTTACCCACAAACAGGAATTATGCCAAATGAATGCTAACTATTTTTTCTAGTATAAAATGCATTGGATAAAGGATAGAAAGAAGTGAAAAAATAAAAAAAAAAAAAACAAAAACCATGGTTTATAGCCACCGTTCTGCCAAGGGATATTTTCGTCTACAAAATTTCTCAGACCCACACGAACATAGAAAATAAATATATTACGGACATTTTATAGCTTACCAAAGAAATGAAACGACACACATAGCCGGAAATAAAACGGACACCCAAACGTTCAATTGCAACAGCAACAACAAGGAATGAAGCAGAAGATTTGCCGAACGAACGAGAACAGTTGCCGGCAAGTGAGTGGAAGAAATATTGTCATTTAACATGAAAGGCAAAGAGCATGTGAGCAATGCCATTCATGAAGACGACATTGTCAATATTTAAGGAAGTGGGAGTGGGAGAGAGAGAGAGAGAGGGCAAGGGAAAAGAGTATAAATAACGTATTAAGAGATCGGGGAGTGATGTAGGGAGATTAAGAATTGCGATGTAGGATATTTTTGTGGAATTAATGAAGAAATATTCAAAGAATTTTTTTGCATTACTTGTGGTGGAATAAAAAATGTTGCCTATTTTTAGGCATGGTTAATTATTTACAGTTTAAGAGATTTTTGAGCCACAGCATCGCAACAAATATATGCGACAACTGCATGCTTATTACATACGAATTTATCCATTTGAAATCTTTTCCATTTTTTTATTTATGAATGGGAACCAAGGCAACGGGGGCTCATGTCTTTCTTTGTCTTTAAATTTCTAGTCTACAGAAGTTTGAATTGGACAAAAATAGAGATATTTTATTTTATGAGGAACTATAAAATAACAAATCAAGGTTAAACGATAAAGTCATTTATTTTCGAGTTTCTTGAAAAGAACAGTCCTACCTTTCTAAGGACTAGTTTATGCAACATGTTCGAGTTAAAAGTAAATAAATGTTTTAAATTAATGTTTAGCCTTTTCTTATTGCATATTTTAAGGAAAACATTATTTAGATTTTTCTTTTTAATACTTGCGTTTCTGTATATACAGGGTGTCATGAAAAAATTGCAACAAAGTCAAACCCCATATTTTTATATATTTTTTAATTTTATTGAATTAAAGTAAAACAATATCGGAAATAGCATCAACTTTTAGAATAAGCTTAGATTTGTTCGAATTGGTCACCTTTGGCGCGAGTTATGGCTTTCAAACGGCCAATGAAACCGTCACACGCTGCCCGAATGTTGCTCTGCGGTATTTTGGCCCATTCCCGGCGAAGCGCTTGCATGAGGTGATCGACACTTTGGTATTTTTTAGTGCCAACCTTGCTTTTCAAAATACTCTCGACACAATAGTCCAACGGATTGGTATCCGGAGATTTTGGAGGCCATTGTGCGCTGGATATGAAGCGAGGAACCTCATTTTGTAACCATTCTTGGGTGGTGCGTGCTGAGTGCCGTTGGAATATCCACGGTCTGCGGCCAAAATGTTTGCGTGCCCAAGGCCTTAATACACCCTCTCGATAATATTCGGTATTTATTCTGATGCCACGGTCGATTAATACGAGCGAAGAGCGACCATCGGCTGTTAAGGGCGGCCCATACCATCACCATGGCCGGCACCTGAGTTCTATTGGCCAACCGCAGGTACATATTTTCAGCTGACCTCTTTGGCAAGTGAACACGATCATTTTGTTTCTTTACAAACTGCTGGACAACGAATGTTTTCTCATCGGAGAAAACCAAATTCGGCAGCAAATCACCACTTTCGGCCAAGCGAATCAAATCTTTAGCTATTTTGAGTCTATTTTCTTTCTGTTACGGTGTTAGTTCTTGTACTTTTTGTAATTTCAATGGTTTTACCCTGAGCTCATTTTTCAATATTTGCCGAATGGAATATTGTGATATGTTCAGCTCATGAGTCATTTTTCGGTCACTGCGACGCGGGTTTCGATCAGGTCGCTTCTTTACTTTTCGAACCATTTCTGCTGATGTTTCTGCTTTCTTCCTTGACGTCGGGCTACGCTACCGGTATCACGGTAACGAGCGATGGTACGAGACACAAAGGATTTATTCACATTTGAATGCTGGAGTGACGAACGATAGCCACTTGTGGTTTTCCAGCCAAATATAAAGGAATCACACTATCACGCTTAAATTCCATCACGAATAACTTGTTTTCTGGAAAATTCTCATAAAAATACTTTTGTACGCTTATAAACAATATAATGAGCTATCACTGGAATAATTTTAACAGCTGTCGGACGTGTGGCTTAGAAATGACAGCAGCCTGAAGTTGGTTGCAGTTTTTACATCTAACCCTGTATATACCTAAAATCAACGCCTTCCAATGAATCTTAATCCGAACATTTCCAAAAATTACTTTCCATTGAAAACTTACAAAACGCCCATATGCGTGTCTTCTATATTTAGCTCTCTTTTCAAATTGTGCTTAATTATCCGGTATTAAAAATTGAATTTTGTAGCACGGTGTAAGTTAAGAATTTTTGTGACACAACATAAAAATATATACCTAGAATCCAAGATGATGGGATATATTAATAATTTGTATAATTTTATCCGCCACAGCCATTAAAATAATATTCAATACTACTAACTATAAAAATTTTAAAACATATGGATAAATTTTCCAAAAAAAAACCCAAAAATATGGCAGTATTTCAACTGGTTGTCCTTCAAAATGTTCCTAACAAACCCGCGCTAAAAGCTGTGGTACTAAACTACAGCTACTTCAAATAACATTTTTAAAAATGACAAAACTAATGTTATGATACAACTCAAAAAAAAAAAAAAAAAAAAAAAAAAAACAGGGTCAATAGCTCTTATAACAACTTTTTAAATCAACGTTTATAGCTCCGTCAGACTTCAAATAATATTTTTGCAAACTCCATTATAATTATTATTATTATTATTAATATTATTACTATTATTATTATTATTATTATTATTATTATTATTATTATTATTATTATTATTATTATTATTATTATTATTATTATTAATAATATTATTATTATTATTATTATTATTATTATTATTATTATACCCTTGCTCTTTTTTATCACATCAAATTCCCCCTGCATTCCCCATACCTTATCACACTTCCCTCCGTCCAATATTTCTTCCTCATACACACAGACCACAAGGAAACTGTAAACGGAAAATTCTTTCGTACCATGACCAACCAACAACAACAGCACCAAAAAAACAAGCAATGCAAAGAATGAAGCAAAAAACTTTTTACATTAATACACACATACAAACATCTAAAGCAGACCAACTCCTCTCTGTGCCAGTGGAGTAGGACAAGGCAAGACAAATGCGGGGCAAAGTTATGCATTTTGTATTTACGGAAAAGACGTAAAACCATTCATGTCGTATGCCATTGAATACGACAACAAGGCGACAAGTTGCATATAATCAAGATTTATAACATATACGCACGAATGTGCAAGTGAAAAAACAGAGAGACATACTCGCACACACACACATACTGTATACAATATAGAGGGAAGAAGAGAACAAGAGAAACATATATAGAGTGTGTGTGTGAGCAGGGGGAGTATTAGACAGACACTGTTGAGCTGAGTAGAAACATACCCACACGTACTCAGCCAGTACTTGAATCTCACACACACGTCGTTATGCCAAGGCGGCACATGCCGTTTACAAAAATATATCCTTTGCAATAGCAACAACAACACACACACATCATTGTATGCACACAATTCCATGCACATGCTTCTTAAATTGGACACACACACATATATATACATGCATATGTACATTCTTCTTTTACTCACTTAAAGTAAAGAGAGTAAAACAGCAGTTGCAGCTGCTGTAGTAACAAGACCAAGTGGTGGCAATAGATGTTAGTCCTTTTGTGTGCCACCAAGCAGCATATCGTGGGAAGCATGTGTGCGTGTGTCCTATGTGTGTGTTTTGTTGTTGTTGCTGTTCTTAGTGTCATACTCCTTACGTATTCTACAAGTCCATTTTTTTGCTGTTGTTGTTGTTTGTTTATGTCGTCTCATAGAATGCTTGGAGCTTTTCTGTAACAGTCGTTAATGTTTTCCCAGCAAACAAAAAATGTCAAGATTTGAGAGAATTTGATATGAAACTAACAGAGCCCGACGAACAATATTACGGAGGTCCGACACATCTGCTCACAGTCTGAAGTTTTGTTCAACTCTTCGGACCGACGTAGGTCCGAATTCTGAGCAATTTGTCTAAGAGATTTTTTGTTGTAGAGTTTTTTTCTCTTCTTCTGTTTTTTCTTGTATGGTAACTTTTGTTGTAAAAGAAAATAAGTGGAACGCGTTTCTCTCTCTTTGATATCTTCTTGTGGTTATACGTTGTGGTTGAAATAAATGCGGAATTGTGGTCCGGCAGTCAGGGAAACAATGCGTTTGTCAATTAGTGTTCAAAGATTGTTAAAAGTTGACGGTGGAATAAAAATTTCCGATCGGTCGACAACTTTAATTTCTCTTCTGATCTTCCCATAGACATCCTTGCGAATTCGGCCCGACTTTGGTTTGAAAATCGGTTAAAACTTCAGACTTTCGACAACATGTCAACCTCTTCACATACTTTTCGGTCAGAAGTCGGACCGAATACACATCCGAAATCTGAAGTTTCTTCAGCCTTTCGGTTCGAAGTCGGACCGAAATCGGACTGTTTGGTTTGCTGGGAGGTTTGATGCACTTTATGCAAGCATGTTGGGCGATATTTGGTTTGCTGGGTATCATCCACACATGCATGGAATGTTTATTATTTGCAATATGTGTTTGTGTGACTGTGCACGTGAATGCTGCGTAAGTGAGTGTTAAGGACAAATTTACACACAGACATGCATGTAGAGCCAACAGAAAACTCACACACAAAAATATAGAAATGTGTCTGAATGCCCAGGAGAATCCATGAACGGTTAAATAAAGTGACGATGATTTTATGGCGGGGAAATAAGTTCTCAATATTCCCTTCGATTTTTTTATTTTGGGGGCGAATTTATGGAACAATCCAGAACATCTTCCTGGCATCTAGCCCAGGTCCACATTTCAAGAGAGGCGTAAAAACTTAAAATCAATATTTTGAAAATAAGTTTTCAATACTTTTCTCAATTATTTATATTGGTGCTGAATTGATGGATCAATGTTGAATATCTGTTCAATATAAGCAACTTTTCTTCAGGGGACCAACCAGGAGAATCATTGCACATTTTAAAATAGTGGCGAAGATTTACTATTCTAAAATAAGTTCTTCCTCTAGAGTTTTAGGCATTGGAGCCAAATTGATGGAATAATGTTGAAAATACCGAATATTGGGAGGTATCGTTATATGAGGACTATACAAAGACGTGGACCTGTCCAGACAATTTTCTGTCATAGGCTGGAGTATCCATTACGAAATTCAAATACCAAATTTGAAATGTCCGTCAAGATAAATTTAAATTTAATTAGCAAAGACACAAACCAACGTGATTTTTTCTCCGGTTCGCAAAGGTTCAATAAAGAGAGAGAGAGAGAGAGAGAGAGAGAGAGAGAGAGAGAGAGGGAGAAATAGAGATAGAGAGAGGGAGTAGTAAACAAGAGACAAATTAAAGGTAAATTAAATTATACTAGGTTTCATCAAATCAAATTTCATAATTTTCCGTACAAATTTCAAATTTAAAATGAAATCGCTTACTTCAGACTTTTCCCTAAAATTGAGCGATAATTCTTCAGAAAATGCAAAAAATTCCTAAATTCTTTTTGACTATAAGGTCCACAGATTCGGAAAGTACTCCTCGAGATCTTTCTTTTGTGCCCAGCCGCGACACCGCTTCATTGTTAAATATTTTATTCTCGGTTTAAATGTAGAGTTAAGGGTTTCAAAGTTTTTAAACGTAAATTTTAATTAGGTTTTTATTTAGCGATTTCATTTTAAATTTGAAATTTGTACGGAAAATTATGAAATGTGATGAAACATAATATAATTTAATTTACCTTTAATTTTTCTCTGGTTTACTACTCCCTCTCTCTCTTTCTCTCTCTCTCTCTCTTTTTATTAACCCTTTGCGAACCGGAGAAAATATCACCTTGGTTAGTGTCTTTGCTAATTAAATTTAAATTTATCTTGACGGACATAAATTTGAAACAATTTCGGTGGATAATGTCGCTAAAACCTTAAAAATAGAGAAAATAAGGAGGTACCATTTTATGGCCCGTTTTAAATACCAACATTTCTGCAGACATAATACACATTTGAGTAAAATTTTATAAACCTACTTAATTTCGTTAGGAAGCTAGAGTTATTTTCGAAGACGGATAGACGGACGGAAATCGCTATCACCATGGCCGATGGCCAACCGAAGGTGTACATTTTCTGCTGACCTCTTTGGCAAGTAAACACGATCATTTTGTTTGTTAACAAACTGCTGGACAACGAATGTTTTCTCATCGGGGAAAACCAAATTCGGCCGTTCACCACTTTCGACCAAACGAAGCAACTCTTTAGCTCTTTTCAGTCTATTTTTTGTGGCGATGTAAGTTCTTGCACTTTTTGGAATTTTGAATGGCTTAACCCCCAGCACATTTTTCAATATTTGCCGAATGGAATATTGCGATATGTTCAGGTCACGAGTCATTTTTCGGCCACTGCGACGCGGGTTTCAATCAAGTGGCTTCTTTACTTTTCGAACCATTTCTGCTGATGTTTCTTTTTTCTTCCGTCCACTTCCTTGACGTATGACGCTAACGAGCGATGGTACGAGAGACAAATGATTTATTCACATTTAAATGCAGGAGTGCTCTAACGATAGCCACGTGTGGTTTTGCAGCCAAATATAAACAAATCACACTATCACGCTTGAATTCCATCACGAATAACTTTTTTTCTGGAAAATTCTAATCAAAATGCTTTTGTACGCTTGTAAACAATATAATTAGCTGTCACTGGAATAATTTTAACAGCTGTCGGACGAGTGGCTTAGAAATGACAGTAGTCTGAAGTTGGTTGCAATTTTTCCTCACCCGTATTTTGAAAAAAAGTCGAAAATACCCAATATGCGTTTTTAATATCCATAAATTGCCCGCGTTCAGAAAGGAGTTAGACTTTTGATTTCGTCTGCAACCTATAGTAGAATTTTATGAGGAATAATTTTGCAGAATATTTTGTCTTTCTACGATCCCGTTTTAAGGGAGTTTTTAACGACATTTAAGAAAAGGGTCAAATAGACCTTAAAATCACATCGTTAATTTATGTGAATTCCTGGCGTTTAAGTAACATTTAGACTTTTGATGTTGTCTACGACCTATAGTAGAATTTTATGACGAATAATTTTGCAGAATATTTTGTCTACCTAAAATTCCGTTTTAAAAGAGTTTATAACCATATTTTCAAAAACAAAAAGGGACCAAAAAGACCTTAAAAATCACATTTTTAATTTATATGAATTCCTGGCGTTTAGGTAACATTTCGACTTTTGATGACTTCTGGAACCTATAATAGAATTTTGTGACGAATAATTTTGCAGAATATTTTGTCTTGCTACATTCTTATTTTAATGGAGTTTCTTACCAAAAAAAATGAAAAACAAATCACCAAAAAAGACTTTAAAATATGTTTTTAATAAATATGAATTCCAGGCATTCAGAAAGGAGTTGGACTTTTGTTGTCTTCTGCGACCTATAGTAGAATTTTATAACAAATATTTTTGCAGAGTATTTTGTCTTGATACGATGCCGTTTAAAAAATGTACCAAAAAGACCCCTTTGGTGGACTCGCTTGAGGGTTAAAATGGGTGATCAAAATAATCGTCGTCTAGTTGGCTGTAATCTTGCCAAAGACACTATATACCTAAAATTTCAGGATTCCATGAAATCTTAATCCAAAATGAGTGGCGAATTTGGCCCCTTCTATTTTTATACCCTCCACCATGCATAGTATGGATGGTATATTAAGTTCGTCATTCCGTTTGTAACTCATCGAAATAATAACTTTAGACCCAACAAAGTATATATATTCTTGATCGGCGTAAAATTCTAAGTCCTGTCCATCTGTCCGACCGTCCGTCTGCCCGTCTGTTGTAATCACGCTACAGTCAAAACGAATTAAGATAGGAAACCAACATTTTGCACAGATCTGTCTTTTGTCTGCAGGTAGGTCCAGTTCGATGATGGGCTATATCGATATCGTATAGCCCCCATATAATAGTACCACCGATATTCGGTATTTTGATGATTTCCACGCCACAAATGTCAACGGAATTGTCTGAAATTCTATACAAGGAGTTTTTTTGGTGAGTGCTTTACCCCCTGGAAGATAATTATTTATATAGGTCCACGATATCGTATAGCCCCCATGAAATGGTATTTTGATGATTTCCACGCCACAAATTTCAACGAAATTGTCTGAAATTCTACACAAGGAGTTCTTTGTGGGTACTTTATCCCCAGACATAGATTTCCCTATATAGGTCCACAATATCGTATATCCCCCCATATATCGGCACTTTACGATTTTCGGTATTTTTAAGATTTTAATAGAATTTTTAATGGATTTTACTTTTTTTGAACATTTCCTAAATCGTTCCAAATGTTGGAGGGTATTCAAAGTTGTCACCGATATTCGGTATTTTATTGATTTTTTAGCCACAATTTTCAACGAAATTTTCTGAAATTCTACGCAAGGAGTTCTTTGTGAGCACTTTAACCCCTGGAAGATAATTATTTATATAGGTCCACGATATCGTATAGCCCCCATAAAATAGTATTTTGATGATTTCCAAGCCACAAATTTCAACGGAATTGTCTGAAATTCTACACAAGGAGTTCTTCGTGAGTACTTTACCCCCAGACATAGATTTGTCTATATAGGTCCACAATATCGTATATTCCCCCATATATCGGCACTTTACGATGCTCGGTATTTTTAAGATTTTAATAGAATTTTTAATGAATTTTAATTTTTTTGAAAATTTCCTAATTCGTTCCAAATGGTGGAGGGCATTCAAAGTTGTCAGACATAGATTTGTCTATATAGGTCCACAATATCGTATATCCCCCCATATATCGACACTTTACGATATTCGGTATTTTTAAGATTTTAATAGAATTTTTAATGGATTTTACTTTTTTTGGAAACTTTCTTAATTCGTTCCAAATGGTGGAGGGTATTCAAAGTTGTGAAATTTTTGAAAATTTTTGTGTTGCACAGTGTAATGATTCCTTAGTAACACTAAGCGACACTGTCAGCTTTCATTCATTTTGTTTTTCAGTTACAACTTAACTGTCTAGCCACTCTCTTCCACTCCAGAGTAGAGTTAAGTAAAATTCTAAAGACGTTGTTGTGATTGAGGTTAAACATTTCATAGATGACTTTCTGACCGAAAACATTTTATTTGTCATTTTCGTGCGACAACATCGTCGTAGCTTGACGTCGTTGTGGTCGTACAACATCAAGCGACATCATACATCTTCAGCCACTCTTTTTTTGTTTTTGTTTTGGTGACAATCCAAAGTGATAGCTGTTAAGTTTCCCAGGATTCATAAGAAGAAGTTTTATGGTAGTAGTAGTGTGTGTGTGTGTTTGTGTAAGTGTGAAAATAAAGGATTTCTTTTAAAGTAAATATATATGTAGGGATTACATGGCAATGTAACACATTTGTATGGCAGAAGTAAAGGAAACAATGGCAGCACATTTGGATGGTTGAGCATATGCATGAGTGTGTATGTGTGAGGGGGAGAGAAAGAGAGTTTGTGTTTGCATGAGAAGGAAGGACATGACAGACAAGCTGATTTTAAGGTTGTAAGAAAAGAAGAAGAAGAAAAACAAAAACGATTTGAAAAATTTACAAAATATTTGGGTTAAATTTTGGTCATGTTTTATGTTCCACCCCCTCTTTATGGGTCTCCAGTGGGAGCAAACGAAGACGTAGCACCAATAGTAGTAGTGTTGATGATGATAATATAATAAGAATTTGAATGTGTATTAGTTTAGATTAGAGTGATTGAGTAACAAGTAATGTTATGTGAAATCCATAATAAATAGCTTACCCGATACTGAGGGACAAAAACACACACACACACACATAAAGCTCCAGGGATATTAAGCTTATTGTTATGATTATTATTTTTCAAAGAAGATTTGTACGAAATTGAAGACATTTTAAATGCCAATGTGTTTTGCTTTGGGGTGTCCTCAAAGTGTTTTGAGGAGGCTTAAAACACAAGCCATTAACATTGCCGGCATACAGGGTGAGATGAAAAAATTCATTTCTAAGCCACTCGCCCGACAGCTGTTAAAATTATTCCAGTGACAGCTCAATATATTGCTTACAAGCGTACAAAAGCATTTTGGTGAGAATTTTTCAGAAAAAAAGTTATTCGTGATGGAATTCACGCGTGATAATGTGATTTCTTTTTATTTGGCTGGAAAACCTCAAGTGGCTATCGTTAGAGCACTCCAGCATTTAAATGTGAATAAATCTATTAGGTCTCGTACCATCGCTCGTCAGGGAAGTGGACGGAAGAAAGCAGCAATATCAGCACAAATGGTTCGAAAAGTAAAGAAGCGACTTGATCGAAACCCGCATCGCAGTGACCGAAAAATGGCTCGTGAGCTGAACATATCGCAATATTCCATTTGACAGATATTGAAAAAATAGCTCGAGGTAAAGCCATTGAAATGCCATAAAGTGCAAAAACTTACACCTGAACAGAAAGAAATTGGACTCAAAAGAGCCAAAGAGTTGCTTCGCTTGGCCAAAAGTGGTGAACTTCCGAATTTGGTTTTCTCCGATGAGAAAACATTCGTTGTCCAGCAGTTTGTAAACAAACAAAATGATCGTGTTTACTTGCCAAAGAGGTCAGCTGAAAATGTGCACCCTCGGTTGGCAACCAGAACTCAAGCGCCGGCCATGGTGATGGAGTGGGCCGCCATAACAGCCGATGGTCGCTCTCCGCTCGTATTAATCGACCGTGGCATCAGAATAAATGCCGAATATTAACGCGAAATATTTTGGAGGGTGTATTAAAGCCTTGGGCACGCAAACATCTGGACGCAGACCTTGGACATTCCAACAGGACTCAGGACGCGCCGCCCAAGAATGGTTACAAAATAAGGTTCCTCGATTCATTTGCAGCGCACAATTATCACCAAAAGGAGTATTTTGGACACCAAGGTTGGCACTAAAAAATACCGAAGTGTCGAGCACCTCAAGCAAGCGCTTCGCCGGGAATGGGCCAAAATACCGCAGAGCAACATTCGGGCAGCGTGTGACGGTTTAAAATTCTTAAATTTGATGCTATTTCCGACATTTTTTGCTTTTATTCGATAACAATTTAAAAAATTTAAAAATTATGTCGTTTGACTTTTTTTATTTTTTATTTCACCCTGTATTGGCAATTTAGTTGATATCACAAATTTCTTTCGGACATATTCTACAACACATTTACATAAATTTATTTTTGATAAACTAACAAAACTTGTATGCAATAGCAGACACTTCCTTAGCACAACTCATTTCAACTATTTAGTTGATATTAACAAAAAAAATCAAATATGTTGCCTATATTTAGGCAAATGCCAAAAATGTGTTGCCTATATTTAGGCACTTGATTAACCTTAAGGGAATCAAAACTTTTCACTTGCTTCCTTTGCTACGCTGTGGCATTCGTTATCTGTGTTTTTTTTTTTTTTGGTGGGGGGAGAAAGGAGGGAATTCCCCTACAAAGTTCTCCATAGATTTTTCAAATATGTATTGTCACGTTCCAGTCATGTCAACAGCATATTCGACTTGTCTACCGCTCACACACACACCCACCCACCCAGTCGGCTTGCTTGCTTGTCTGGCTTGTTCTTGTCTCCTGGCACGATTATTTGCTTTACACTTGTCCTCTATACTAAATTTAAATTAGGCAACAACACTCGTTTGGGGAATTCCCCACAAAATGCTATGCATTTTATATTGGAAAATTTACGAAAATATTATTATGTGCTTCCATAGGCCCTGGGGGAGAATGGAGTGTCACACTCCGGATAGATAAATCTTTTCGAAGAGTTCGTTTTTTTTTGGGAGATAATTTTTAGATGAAGTTGCTAATTGAATTTAAAAGACATTTTTGAAATGATTGGAAAGAATTGGATTTTTTTTTTTTAAATTAAATCTGAGCAACCTATCAAACACTACCATTACCAAATAATTGGGTTTGGCATTTGGCGGCGAGATATTCGTGAAAAAACGGAGAGAGTAAAAAACAACACAAAGAGTATAAACACCACCTCTCTGTTGTGAATGCAGTGAATTTGCACACAATGATCATGGAGAGAGAGAGAGAGAATTACTCTCAAATTCGTCGATGTGTGAGTGCGGAAGCAATTGCATATATATGAGTTGCCGACCACCGCATTAAATATTTCTTATAAGCCTGTCTACGAAAAACTGTATTTTAATCGGACCAAAACACATAAGGTCAGATCAATTCATTCCAACAGAGCTGTATGGAATGTCCATAGAGCTCTCTTCGGAAGCCAAAAATTTAGGCACCATTTTAGACTGTCAACTAAAATGGAACAACAACGCTGCGTAACAGGTGAAGAAAAGGCCTAACAGGGTGAGATGAAAAAACTGCAATCAACTTCAAACTGCTGTCATTTCTAAGTCACGCGTCCAACAGCTGCTAAAATTATTCCAGTGATAGCTCATGATATTGTTTACAGGCGTACAAAAGCATTTTGGTGAGAATTTTTCAGAAAAACAAGTAAAAAAGTATCGGTCGGTTTTGCCGAAAGATGTATACCCTCAGCCAATGTTCGATTATTTAAAAATATTTTGACTTCTGTTATGAATTTTAAAACTCTTGACCCTCCTTGAAAGAATGGGCCAATATGGACCATTTCTGAGTTTTTTTTTTTTTTCGCAATTTATGACAGATAAAAGTATTGAAAATTGTGTCCCTTTGTGGGTGAGGTACCAGAGGGGATCGCAGATACTTAGCATCTTCACAACAG
Source organism: Musca domestica (assembly GCF_030504385.1). Classification (NCBI taxonomy): domain Eukaryota; kingdom Metazoa; phylum Arthropoda; class Insecta; order Diptera; family Muscidae; genus Musca; species Musca domestica. The sequence continues at coordinate 83,146 of NW_026712423.1, forward strand.
ATCTTGTGTTAGCAAAAATGTTTGTATGTGTAAATTTGAAGATAGTTGGATTCTTATTTCGCTTTCTTTGAGCGTTTTGTTTTTCAAAATCTTGAACCCTATGAGAAGGTAACAAAAGAAATGGTCCGATCTCTACCATGTTGATGTAAATATTTTATATTATTATTATTTTGATATACCATATCCGGAATGGAATCGGATGTTGATTTCACTTTTTATGAGCTTCATGGATATTCAAAATTTTGAGCATTTGTGCGGGAGGTACCAGAAGGAGTGGACCGTTATTGTCCATTTTCACACCTATCTTAGCACTGACGCAAATATTAGGATTTGCAAAGTTAGATCGGATTATCGTTTCTCTGTCTGTGCAAAAAATATTTTTTTTTTGAAAATTTCGACCATTTGTGGGGAGGTACCAAAAGGAGTTGACCGATATATTCCACCTTAACACCAGACCTTGGGTTAATAAAAATGTTGGGATCTGTGAAATTTGAAGACAATCGGAATCTTACATAACATTTTATGAGATTTGTAATTATTTAAAATTTTGACTCTTTGTGGGGGAGGTACTAGAAGGAGTGGACCGATATTGTCCGTTTTCGCACCAGACCTAGCACTGGTGCGAATATTAGGATTTGCAAAGTTGGAGCAAAATCGGATTATCGTTTATCTTTCTGTGCAAAAAATATATATTTTTGAAAATTTCAACCATTTGTGGGGGAGGTACCAGAAGAATTGGACCGACATATACCATCTTAGAACCTGACCTTCGGTTAATATAAAAATTGGGATGTGTGAAATTTGAAGACAATCGGACTCTTGCATCATATTTTATGAGAGTTATAATTATTCAAAATGTTGACCATTTGTGGGAGAGGTACTTAATAGAGTGGACCGCTATTGTCCATTTTCACACCTGGCCTAGCACTAACGCAAATATTAAGATATGCAGTGATGAAGTAAAATCGGATTATGGTTTATCTTTCTGTGCAAAAAATATAATTTTTGAAAATTTCGACCTTTTGTTGGGGATGTGCAAGAAGGAGTGGATCGATATTGCCCATCTCTGAACTCGATCTGAGTTTGACAAAAATATTACGATGTACCAAGTTTGGACCAAGTCGGATACTCCCTACGAGAGTTATCGTGCGCACAAGCCAGACAGACGGACGGGTGGACGGACGGACATCGCTAGATCGACTCCAAATTTTCTGAAACGGATTTGGTCCAAGGCACATTTTGACCGTATCAAATTGTATATACCCTCTGAAGCCATATGGCTGAGGGTATAAAAACTACTTTTCGCACTTTTCAGTACATGTTTCCAAATTCTCCGCCATGTATCAACCAAACCGCACAAAAGGTAATCCTATTGGCAAATTTTAGACTTCCAATTCCATACCTTGCGCAAATACCAAATTTAGTACCATTTTGTACTCAACCAAACCGCACAAAGGTGAATTTATTTCCAATCCCTACTTTTTATCTTAACATTTTAAATTTCCAGATCAATGCGTACGGCCAAAACCAAATTGTACCGGATTTAGTACCATTTAGTACAGTTGTTACACTTAGTACACATCTTGGAAAAAAATATCATCCAAATTTCAAAATTTATTTGTTTCTTTTTTTAAACATCTCAAAATTTAAATGAAATTTTAAAACATCCCAAATCTGAATTAACAAGTAAAAAAACATTAAGTTCGGCCGGGCCAAACTTTTAATACCCTCCACTTTAGGGTAAAGGAAACATTAGAAGAAATGTGGTAAAAACCATTAAAATGCAAGATATCGGGAGGTACCGTCGTATGGGGGGTATACCAAATCGTGGACCTACACATGCAATGTTTCGCCACACGAACTGGGACCAATTATGACCTACAAATACCAATTTTTAGACAAATCAGTAAAAAAAATGTGGCAAAAATCATCAAAATACCGAATATTGGGAGGTACCGTTATATGGGAACTATATCAAAACGTGGACCTATACATACAATGTTTCGCCACACGAACTGGGACCAATTATGACCTACAAATGCCAATTTTTAGACAAATCAGTAAAAAAATGTGGCAAAAACCATTAAAATACCGAATATCGGAAGGTACCGTTATATGGGGGCTATACCAAATCATGGACCCATACATGCAATGTTTCGCCAAAGGAGCTAGAACCCATTATGACCTACAAATATCAATTTTCAGACAAATCCGTGAAAAAATGTGGCAAAAATCATCAAATTACCGAATATCGGGAGGTACCGTTATATGGAGGCTATATCAAAACGTGGACCTATACATACAATGTTTCGCCACACGAACTGGGACCAATTATGACCTACAAATACCAATTTTTAGACAAATCAGTAAAAAAATGTGGCAAAAACCATTAAAATACCGAATATCGGGAGGTACCGTTATATGGAGGCTATATCAAAACGTGGACCTATACATACAATGTTTCGCCACACGAAGCTGGAACCCATTATGACCAACAAATACCAATTTTTAGACAAATCTGTGAAAAAATGTGGCAAAAAAAGTAAAATACCGAATATCGGGAGGTACCTTTATATGGGGGCTATTCCAAAACGTGGACCTATACATGCAATGTTTTGCCACACGCACAGGGACCAGTTATGACCTACAAATACCAATTTTCAGACAAATCCGTGAAAAAATGTGGCAAAAAAAGTAAAATACCGAATATCGGGAGGTACCTTTATATGGGGGCTATTCCAAAACGTGGACCTATACATGCAATGTTTTGCCACACGCACAGAGACCAGTTATGACCTACAAATACCATTTTTCAGACAAATCCGTGAAAAAATGTGACATAAATCATCAAAATACCGAATATCGGGAGGAACCGTTATATGGGGACTATATCAGAACGTGGACCGATATATCTCATTTTCAATACCATCTTAGACACAATACAAATTGCTCTGCTAAATTTTGGCACTCTACGTCAAATAATGTGGGCTGTATCGTGATTTCAACAGACAGACAGACGGAATGACAGACAGACGGACAGACAGACAGACGGACATATTTAAATCGACTTAGAATTTTATGCTGATTATGAATATATATACTTTATGGGGTCTACGATGAATATTTAAGGATGTTACAAACGGAATGACAAAGTTAATATACCCTCCTTTCCAAGGTGGAGGGTATAAAAATGATTGTCTTATTTAAATGGTGCGTTTTAAAAAAGCTTTTTATATTTAAAAATTTATGGCCGATTTTTCCCTTCTTTAAAACCACTGACTTATAAATTCAATTAAAAAATTGCCTACTTTTAGTTACTTTTCTTCAGCTCCATCACACAAATTGCCTACATTTAGGCACTTGTGCTCATATTCCTCAGTCAGATAGATATCAGCTGGCTTTGTTCGTTGTTAAATCATTAAAAGCAAATGAAATTCAACAAATTATTTACGAAAATTGTTATTAATTCCATTTGAGTATTTGAACCGTAGACAAGAATATTTAAATTCTCGTGACTGACTCTCGTTCGCTGGCTTTCTTGCTTTTCTTCTTTCCGCAAACTGTAAACTGTATGACCGTGCATTTTTAACTTTGCCCCGGCCTTGCATGAAAAACTGGTGTCGAGTTTATTTTCCATTTATTTACACTTTAAGGTAATAAATCAAGGTCTTTTCCCATGGAATTCGTGTTGTCCTTATTCCTTACTTCGTCGTTTTCTGTTCGACTTTCTTAATTGTTGTTGGTGGTGTTCGTGTTTGTTTTTTTTTCTGCTACTTTTTTTGTGAGCGGAAAACAATCAAGGATATGTTTTTGTTGTTCCAACAAATCCCCCTATTGAAACAAACAAACCAAACGAACAGCACAACCATTCATCCTTATCGTGGTGGAGGACACAAATACATCGATGTGATGTTTTCAACAGTATTGAAAGCCAAGCCACTACCTCATGGCCAGCGTTCGACTTCCTTGAGTTGCTCTGAAGGACTTTGCTGTAACAAGAGATGGTTGTCCATAACCATAAGGTGGTCGGTTGGGCGTCCGTTCTTTCGTTTGGTCTGCCGTTCTCGATCGCTTGGCCACATGCCTCCTCAAAAGTTTGTTAAATGTTTTCGTTCCTTTTTCGTTTTAATAAATATTTTGTGATAGGTCACGCATTTCTTGAAATTTTCTAAGCTAAGTTCTTGCTTTTTCTTTCGTTTCCCATTCCATTCTTCCCCATTCTTTTGGCATTTGTTAAATTGCATTTATATATGTATTTATTTTGACAAGGTTATTCTCCATTGTGGCGCTTAATTCCATTTTATGCCATTGCAATTATTGTGAAATTTTGAAGTGCTATATTTGTCAGGATTTCAAAAGAAAAATTGTGTCCTTGTGTTGTGTGAGAGGAAATCTGGGATTAAATTTCAATATTTTTTTGTTTAGAAAAATGTTGAGAAAAATACATTTGGAATAAAATTTACGTTTTAATAGGAGTATGGGAAATAAAATTGAGCAAGAGTTTAGAAAAGTCAACAAACGTTAAATCAGAGAAGTGAACTTCTCTTCAAATAAATCTTTACAGAACATCCACACTTCTACAATTTACAGAGAGACAAAAAATATATCTTTTATGTGTATTATAATCCCAAAGTGTTGATAATGTTCTGATTTCTGCATTTTATGAACTTTGTGCATAAAACTATAAATAATGGGGTCTTGTCAGAAAGAGAGACAGAGAGATAAAAAAATAAATAGTGAAATGAAAAAGTGTTCACAAAGTATTCCTTAGATTTCTGTATTCAATGAACTCAGTTCATAAAACTATAAATAATAGTTTATCGGCAGAGAGCGAAAGAGGTATATGTTAGTACAGTAAACACAAATAATCAAAGGAGAGAGAGAGAGGCGCAGATACATGTAATAAAAGGCAAATGTAATGGTAACAACTTGTTTTGGTATATGAGATAGTTTTTACCGTCAAGAGAGAGAGAGAGAGAGAAAATGACAAAAACAAAAACGAATAGGAAAAATAAGAAAATAATCGTTGCAAAAAATTGGCGCAAAATAGTCAAATTAATTCCCATTTAGATTTAGAGTAAGTGCACTACATAGTACAAGTTTTGGGTGAAGGAACAAAGCTGAAATCCTGAAATTTGATATAGAGGTCACTGTTGGTGTCGGTGTTTAAGATATGAACTACTAAATAGTTCTAAATGTGGTATTGGGTGAAGAATGGAGCTTGAATTCTGAAATATATATAATATAGTCCTTAAATGGTCGAACCTATGTCCATGTCATTTTGTAAAAGGGGTACTCTTGGTACGAAATAAGGTATAAACTTACTAAAGTTACAAAATTATCCTTGGAGACCAACTATTATTTTAAAAGGAGCGCCACCTTGATGTTGATGTTTGACTAAAAATCCTTTTTAGAAAAGGTGCATACCCTATTTTAAAAGATAATATGACCAAAATAGGTATATAACTTAAGACTTACAAAAAACTCGATCGGGTAATCTTCTCTTTTTATATTGCGCGCCATCTTTATATTGTTATTTGGTTAAAAACTATTTGTAGTGAATCTACAAATTTGAGACGGGTAAGAAACTCTATATTATTTAAAAATAATTGCCGCATTATGATTTTCTGTTAGAAATTTACATAGATTATATTGAATATAGCTAAGAAAATAGTCTTATTTTAGTATCATAGGTGGGAATTAGCAATCTTAATTGACATTCTTCTAATTGTGGAATTGCGTGTCATCTTCATGTTAATATCTTTGTAAAAAAAAATTACAAACTAATATTATTAGGCCAAATATCTAGATTCTTTGTATATTAACTTGACAAAGTTGAATAGGTCTAAAAATGAGACACAGAGGGCGGACAGATGAAACATACCAATCCTGATGTCGTTTTAATATATTTATTGAAAATATATCTGGTCTCTCAAAGGTGGGTTTTCCCAGAGCTGTACTCAGTGAGGGTCCGAAGATACCATATGGTTGTAATGATGTATAAATAAGTTTTGATATCCTTTTCCCAATTTGGTGCGCCATCTTGATGTGAACATTTGGCTAGCAACTAATAATTTGAAAAATATAATTTTTTGAATAGCATACGTTCAGGCGGCATATAATTTGTCGTTATTTGAAAAATAAGAACTAAAGTACATAATTTTACGAAATTATCTGGGATATTCTCCCCAGAAGTTATTTTAGAAAACAACTTCTATGAACCAAAGAATTAAATAAAACTAAAATTCTTTTGGAAAACCTTCTAAATCTTACAAACGCACTTATAAACATTTACATCTTTCTCCACTTGTTATGCTTTCGTTCTACCTGAACGAAGTAGCATAACCATGTAAGTTGGTTTTGTCTATTACAACAAAAAACCCTTCGTCGACCGTGCCTTGTCTATTAATAGAACATTGTTGGCTTGTTTGTTCGGGATACCGTAGTATTTTGTTGTTGCAAAATGGCCAGGCTTAATCCCTTTATTGTTGTTTTTATAAAAAATACCATATGGATTAAGCCTGACCATTTTGCAACAACAAAATACTATGGTATCTCGAACAAACAAGCCAACAATGTTTCTTTTTAATTTTAAAATCCTTGGGACGCCATAAAGTATACTATAAAAATGCTATCTAAATGTGAAAAAGACACTCACTAAAAATGATTTCTTCTGACCACCATACGGTATTTCTAGTCAAAGCCTGCAACTTTTCGACAGATAGAGATATTTGAAAAAAATTGTTTGTCACGTAAAATCTTAAGATTTCAATTTATATGACCCAAAAATCGGTACAGTTATTACTGAGGAATATAAAAAGTTCAATTTTTGATTGTAGTAAACTCTTCATTACATGTTGCAAAATATTATATTTTTTACTCACTCTATTCGTTTTTATTTGGAAAACATACCTGAAAAGGAAAGGGTGAAAATCAAATATTAGTAACTGAAAATCGTCAGAGAAGATTGCAAGTTAAAAAAAAAATGCATTCAGAATATTAAACTTAAAACGGAGAGCGATAATGCCGTTTTTTCTTTTTTTTTTTTTTTTTTGAAAATTTATATTAAAATTGAACTAAAACCTGGATTTTTTGGTATAACCTCTCTATACTTTTGGAACTAGAATCTTTAAATTTAGCATTTACGTTGCCATTTTTACGGGACATCAGAAAAAAGAGTGCTTTTGGAAATTCGTGCTAAAATAAGAACCAAAAAGTTATACTTCTACTACTTGATATCTGGGTTTACTTTTAAATTGGGGTTATACCAAAAAGTTGAACGACATGGCCCATTTTTTTAAACCAATAATTCTTGTAGTAATTCATAAATCCGATAAGTCTCCATAAATTCTCAAATCAATATATTAAATTCTGCTACCGTACTACCAAATCTCCTTGGCATTTTCCAAAGCCCAGACTTGCTATTGGACAGCGAGTACTATATTTTGGAAAATAATCGATTTTGACGATATTTTTTCATGGTAAATATTGAATATTGAAATTTCTTTTGTTCAGGGAATCACAATGAAATTTGATCTAGAATATTTCTTACTTTGAAACCCTTCCCAAAAAAATGAAGTATTAAGGGAGATTGTTACTTAGAATGAAAAAGTGTTAAATTAACAGTAAAAAACGTGTAAACACAAAAACTTCACTTGTAATACCTTAATTTCGAATGTGAATTTTATAAAAACTAATAAAATTTAGGAATTTTATGGCGAATAATTTTTTACAATATTTCGACTTGCTTCTACGTCATTTGACAGTAGTTACAGATTTTGGAAAGCTAACCAAAAATAACTCTTTGTTGATTCCATTGAAGGTTAAACTTATTATCAACAAGGAAAAAAAAACTTTTCAAAAAACCATAAAGTGGGCCAGGTCGTTATATGGGCGCAAAACAACGGGAAACGGGAACCTATATAGGAAATTGTATACTTCAAGGATTGTCATCTACCAAATCTTGTTAAATACAAAATTTGAAATAATTTCGTGGGCATATGTGACTGGAATTATCAAAATATTGAATTTCGGCGGGTATCGTTGTATGTGCGCTATAGGAAAACGTGAACCTAAATATTCAATGTTCTGCCACTACAAATACCAATTCTTATACAAATCCGTGGAAAAATGTGGCAAACATCATAAAAACACGGAATATCGTGAGGTACCGTGATATGGGGCTTTATAACGTGGACCTATACATATAATATTTCGCCACCAGAGGTAGACGATTTTTATTTCCTACAAATACCAATTTTTAGACAAATTCGTGGAAAAATGTGTTAAATAAACAAAATACCGAATATCGGGAGGTGCCTTCGCACAGAGGAGTGAAATCACAAAACACGGAGATTAATTGAACAATAAAATTCGTCTTTTGGAATAAATGTTTTTAAACTATTATACAACATTAAATTCTACAAAATTTTAAAGTCGTACCTTGTTTAGTTTCCTAATCTTTTTGGCATTCCTTTAAACTTGTCGATTAAATGGTAACCATGTTGCATTCTGCCATTGGACCTTAAAAAACGTCATGACTTGAGGGGGAAAGTTACAAAAATAAAACAAAAAAATAGGAAAAAATCGGAGGAAAACATAGAATAAACAAAGTTGAAATACTGTTGAACTGAAACGTTTCAACATTTGTAGAGCAGTCGTGGTAGAAGTAGTCGTCCTCGTCGTAGCAGTTTCACAACTATAGACACGTAATAAACATACATTTGCATAAACTTGCAATAACAGCACCAACAACGACAACGGCCCAAGAGATACGCATAAAAACTGGCAAACAAGACAGGATATATATGGATTCTTAACTTAACTCAACTGACAGCCAGGCCCAGGCAGGAAGGCAGGCAGTCAGGCAATGGGTCCTAGTATCCTAGAATTTTTCACATCAAATTGTATAGAAATTGTCTTCTCCTTGCAGTAGCACAATTCTCGTCATTTATATATTAAGCTGAAAGCAGTATCCTGCGAAGAGGAGAAGGAAGGACACAAAATAAAAAAAAAAAGAAAAAAACTTTAATGGAAATTTTGTGTTTCAATTTTTAATTTGAATGTTATACAAAACACAATCTGTGTTCACTATAGCTGCTGCTGCCGCTCCTGGTGCTGCTCTATTACGACTCGAGTAGCAGTTGTTGGTCTCTCCAGGCAAACCTATGTGTACATATACAGATAGATAGATAGATAGCTATCCAGCTAGCTAGCTTGGCTCTACAACAATATGGCATCAAGTGAAAGATACACTTGTGTAGAATCATTATGAAGACCACTTTTAAATCCATACTATCTTAATAGTACTCAGAGAAAGAGAGAGAGAGAGAGAGAGAGAGAGAGTATTCGTGTTTCATATTTTCTATTTTTTTATTCCATCCTAAAAGAGAGGGAGTTCATGAGAGGGAGTTGAGTGGATGGCTGACTGTCTGTCTCGTTGCCATAGAAATGAAAAAGAAAAACTCAATTAAATTTTCATGTTATTTTACCCCAAAGATGTCTAAATAGATTTTTCTACTAACGTTTATGTACCTTATCTCGTAGTTGTAGTAGCTTAGCCCTCCTGAAAGTATGCAATAAGAATTTTTCATTTTACTTTGGGATATCTGTTATTTTTTTTTTTTGTTGAAACAACCGGAAAGCTACTTCTTCTGCACAACAATCATTAAGCCATGTTTCCATTTAACATATGGTTAAGTTATTGTCTGTAGTGGGAATCTTAAATCTTTTCAAAAAGCCTACAAGTATGCTAGAGAGGCCCATAAAACAAAACATATGGTTACAAGTACAGAACAGTACAGGAATACAAAATGGATTTGAAATGGAAAACAGGATTTTTATCATGGCAAACAATAAATAATAAAAATTTACAAAAATAACAACAAAATACAATTTTTGGAAATAAGGAAAAAAATTAGACAATGAAAGTATTTTTTTTTTTCTAATAAACAAACAAAACGTTGCTGTGAAAAAGATCTGCCAATAGAACTTGAGTCGAACCTGGAGAATTTCTAGTGTATAATTCGCATATGCTAATTTGCAATAAGTTCGAAATATATACTACTTTCCAGAGAACGGCCCTTGTAAGCCATCATCCACATCAAATATGCCTGATGAGCCGCTTAACCAACGGCGAAACGCGTCGCATAGTGGTGAGTGTGTGATAGTGTCTATCTGGCTTTCCTTTTCACTGCAAATTTCAGATCATTAAGCTCGTCTCGAAAGAGAAAACAAACACTTAAATCATAAAACATATGATCTTCGCCTTAATAAGGCAAAACTCAAAAATAAGTCATATTTTGAAAAATATTACATTTGCAATTTATGTTTCAATCTTAATCAAAATCGAATTAGGAAAATAAAAATACAGAATCTGTGGTATTTTATTTCTGCTTAGTAAGGATTATGTTTGATTTTAAATATTATGGAATTATTGGCGCCCAAATGTATGCATTTGCAATTTATGTTTCAATCTTAAGATGATTATCTATTCAAAATCGAATTAGGAGAATAAAAATACAGATTCTGTGGTATTTTATTTCTGCTTAGTAAGGTTTTAAACATTATGGAATTATTGGCGCCCAAATGTATGCATTTGCAATTTATGTTTCAATCTTAATATGATTATCTATTCAAAATCGAAGAAGGTAAATAAAAATACAGATTTTATGGTATTTTATTTCTGTTTAGCAAGGATTATGTTTGGTTTTAAATATTATCGAATTATTGGCGCCCAAATGTATGCAACAACTTCATGATTACTTTAAAAGATTATGTATATGCTTTTCAAACAAAATACATTTTTCCCACACTTATGGGGAAAATCCAGCCCTTTTGGTGCCCAATTAATTTGAAATCAGATAAAGATATATATGAGAGCTATATAATCAAATCGGAACCGATATCGATAAAATTTGGCAAAAATATTTCTTGGCTGTATTTGATATATTTCCCTTAATATAGTTGTTACGGAGTGCATATTACGGCTGTGGGGAACAAATATGACAAATGCGATGAACAGTATATATGAGAGCTATAGCTATATCTGAACCGATCTTCACCATATTTGACATACTAGCTTCTAGACTCAATTCGGTCGTAAGTGCCAAATTCCATTCCATTTGGACAAATGTTAGACCTTTGGTGCACAATAAAAGGTAGATCGGACGAAGTTAAATATGGGAGCTATATCCAAATCTGAACCGATCTCGATAAAATTTAGCAAATGTATTTCTGAGCTGCATTTGATATATTTCCCCAAATATTGTTGTTACAGAGTGCATATTACGGCTGCGGAGGACAAAAATAACAAATCGGATGAACAATATATATGGGAGCAATAGCTATATCTGAACCGATTTCGATCAAATTTGGCATACTTATTTTCAGGCCTAATTTGGTTGTATGTGCATACTATTCGGGCTGATATTACACGTTTGGTGTACAATAAAAGGCAAATCGGACGAAGATATATATGGGAGCTATATCAAAATTTTGACCGATTATCTCCAATTTCAATAGGGTTCGTCCTTGGGCCAAACAAATGATTTGTGCAAAATTTCATTTGGATCGGGCAATAAATGCGAACTGTACTTTGTTTACAAAAATACATGGACAGACGGACGGACGGACATGCATAAATCGACTCAGAATGTGATTCTATGCAGATCATCAAAAGGAACTATGGGTGTCTATCTCGTTTCCTTTTGCCTGTTACAAACAAATGCACAAAGACATAATACCCTGACCACATGTGGTGTAGGGTATAAAAGGGGCCAAATTCCCCACCTTTTCCCACATTTAGCTATTTTCGGATAAAGATTCCTTAAAATCCGTGCGTTTTAGGTATATAGTGTATTTGGTAATATTAAAGAGAAAAATACTGAGAATATTCTGGTCGACAACTTTAACCCTCAAGCGAGTCAACAATGGGGTCTTTTTGCACCATTTTTTAAAATATGGTTAAAAACTCCCGTTAAACGGGATCGTAGCAGATTAAAATTGTCTACAAACTTATTTAACATAAAATTTTACTATAAGTCCTATAACACGTGAAGATTCTAAATCTTACCTTAACGCCTGGAATACATATATATCAAAAACACATTTTAGGGTTAAAACCATACTTTGTGTGAGTTTGGGCAAAAATCTCCAACAAATCATCATCTTAGAAGGTCGATGTCAAAGACAAGAATATTTTTCATCAAAATTTACTATAAGTCACAATGAAAGGAGAAAAATGTATCTTCATTGAAAATTTAACACATTTCCATCCTAATTCAAAATCTCCCTTAATACCTCATTTTGTGGGGAAAGTGACAAAGAAAAAAATTTTTTAGATCAAATTTCATTGTGAGTCTTTGAACAAAAGAAATTTTGTATACTTAATAAATGTCATTGATTTTGGTTCCTAAAAAATCTTGTTGATTTTCGAAAAATTTAGCACCCTTTTCCATTTTGCTGCAAATTTTATTTGGATTTCATTTTAGAAGAGTAGTGTCGAAGGCAAAATTATTCTTCATTAAATTTCACTATAAGTCACCAAAGAAACGAAATCTCTACTCCCATTACATATGAAGAAAATATTTGCATCAATGTTGCCAACAAAAAGCGAAAATATGTGAAAATTCTTTTGATGAATTTTTCCTCGGTCTTTTTTCGAGTTGATGCATGAAAATAACATAAAATTTAGTTTCAGATAGAAAATTTCATTCGAAATTTTTATATTACTATGAAAAATTAATATAACCTTTTTCACTGCATATAAAACACATTACCATACGAAGACAAAATCTCCCTTTACAGGCTGAGATGAAAAAACAGCAACCAACTTCAGACTGCTGTCATTTCCAAGCCACTCGTCCGACAGCTGTTAAAATTATTCCAGTGATAGTTCATTATATTGTTTACAAGTGTACAAAAGCATTTTGGAATTTCAATGGCTTTACCCCGAGTTCATTTTTCAATACTTGCCGAATGGAATATTGCGATATCTTCAGCTCACGAGCCATTGTTCGGTCACTGCTACGCGGGTTTCGATCAAGTCGATTCTTTACTTTTCGAAACATTTCTGCTGATGTTGCTGTTTTCCTCCGTCGGGCTACGCTACCAGTATCACAGTAACGAGCGATGGTACAAGACAGAACAGATTAATTCACATTTAAATGATGGAGTGCTCTAACGATAGACACTCGTGGTTTTCCAGCCAAATATAAAGAAATCACACTATCACGCTTGAATTCCATCACGAATAACTTTTTTTTCTGGAAAATTCTCACCATAATGCAAAAACAAACAAAATATCAAGAAATCACGCTTGATTTCCATCACGAATAACTTTTCTTCTGGGAAATTCTCACCAAAATGCTTTTGTATGCTTGAGCTGCCACTGGAATAATTTTAACAGCTGTCGGACGAGTGGCTTAGAAATGACAGCAGTCTGAAGTTGGTTGCAGTTTTTTCATCTCACCTGGTATATATGGGATCTATAGCTGTATCTGAACCGATTTTCATCAAAATTTGAAATACTTGCTTCGTGCTGAATTCGACCGGAAGTCCCTAAATTCAGTCCATTCGGGCTGATATTAGTTATTTGGTGTACAATAAACAAGAAATCGGATAAAGAAATATATGGGAGCCATATCTAAATTTTAACTGATTCTCAACAATTTCTATAGGGTTCGTCCCTGGGTCATATAAATATTTTTTTGGAAATTTTCATCTCAATCGAATAATAAATGCGAACTGCATTTTGTCCACAAAAATACATGGACAGAAGGACTGACATGCATAAATCGACTCAGAAAGTTATTCCATGAAGATCTTCAAAAGTATCTATTGGTCTATCTCGCTTCCATCTCCATGTTACAAATAAATGCACAAAGGCACAATATTCTTACCATTACGTTGTGTAGGATATAAAAAAACAAAAAGTGCATCGGTTTCTTAGGCCAAACTGTTTTAAGACATTTATATGGTATTGGCCATACACAAAGGGTCCCAATATTTTCAGACATATTTCGTAATATTTAATATAGAGCTTCGAAAATTTATGGGGAACTTTGGATTATTTCAAAAATCATTGGTTCAAAAGATGGGCCACGGCGGTTCATTTTTGGGTTTAGTCCTCCCTGTATTAGGGTAAACCAAGATTTATGTGTATCAATAATTTAATTAATTTCGTAAATATCGTAGAAAAAATTCTCAACTTTCCATCGAATTTTGCGGTAGTGTTCCTCTCTCATCATCTCACGGGGTAGTGACTCACATGGAAAGAATTAATGTCCCTTGAATAACAATGGCATATCTTCATCACTAAATATTTTTTTTACAATCGGTTGTTAATCATAGCATGTCTTAAATGTTTTAAATACATACACACGAATTTACTCCCATTTGTATTTTTTTCTATCGCATTCAGCTCTGTTCTTTACTCTTTCACACCGGGGATATATAAAAAAATTAATAATTGACAAAAAAGCGAATTATTTATGTTCGGCATTAAATGTGTTGTGTGACCTTGTTTACTTTTTGTTGTTTTTGTTCGCCCCTTTTTCTTTTCTATTCCACACCATTTCACACGATATCACATTCACAACCCAGCAGCAACCTCTTCTGGAATGCCGGATGATGTTCATAACACATTTGTTTTTATTAATTGTAGTAAATAAACAGAGAGAGAGACACACAGACACATACAGGTGATTAATAAGTTAAGCATCCCAGCAAACAAAACAAGAAGAATTCCCGCAGAGAGTAGGACGAAATTTGGAAGGTGTTTTCAAATTAGATGTGAATAATGAGTGATTTCACCATGAGGTTCAAATGGGATAATTAATGGAAGTCCTAAGGGAAAAGGTTTTTTATATTTTCCCAGACTTTTTGTACTGGATTCGGTAAACATTTTTGGATAAAGTGGAATTGTGCGTAACCGAAGTATTCCATTTTCATACTTCTTCTAATACAGACAACAATATTGCTATGGGCAAAATTCCAAAATTTTAAAATCGAAAATTTATATTCAGTTTTATGCGAAATCAAAAATTTCGATTTATATCAGATTTCTGGTTATATTATTAGATACAGCAACTTGTAAAGAATCGCTGACTTGTTTCGCAAGTTATGACAGATAAAAGTATTGAAAATTGTGACTCTTTGTGGGTTAGGTACCAGACATATATTATCTTCACAACAGATCTTGTGTTAGCAAAAATGTTTGTATGTGTGATGTTTGAAGAGAGTTGGATGCTTATTTCGCTTTCTTTGAGCGTTTCTTTTTCAAAATTTTGAAAACTATGTGGGGGAGGTACCAGAAGAAATGGCACGATCTCTAACATCTTTATAACTGATCTTGTATTGATGGAAATATTGAGATGCACCAAGTCGGAATGGAATCGGATGATAATTTCCCGTTTTATGAGCTCCATGGGTACTCAAAATTTTGACCCTTTGTGGGGGAGGTATCAGAAGGAGAGAATCGATCTATCCCATCTTCACGCCAGACCTTGGGTTAATAAAAATATTGTGCTGTGTGTAATTGGAAGAGAACCGAATGCTTATTTCAGATTTTATGTCGTTTTTGTTATTCAAAACTTTGACCCTTTGTGGGGGAGGTACCGGTAGGAATGATCCGATCTCTACCATCTTTATAAGAGATCATGTGTTGATGAAAATACTGACTTGTGCTAACTCTGAATGGAATCGGATGTTCATTTCCCGTTTTATTAGCTTCACGGATACTCAAAATGTTGACCGTTTGTAGGGGAGGTACCAGAAGGAGAGGACCGATATATCTCAATTTCACATCAGACCTTGGGTTAATGAAAATATTGTGATCTGTATAATTTGAAGAGACCCGGATGCTTATTTCGGATTTTATGTCGTTTTTGTTATTCAAAACTTTGACCCTTTGTGGGGGAGGTCAGGTAGGAATGATCCGATCCTACCATCTTTATAACAGATCTTGTGTTAATGGAAATATTGCGATGTACCAAGTCTGAATGGAATCAGATGTTAATTTTCCGTTTTATGAGTTTCATAGGCACTGAAAATTCTGACCCTTTGTGGGGGAGGTGCATGATACATTCCATCTTCACGCCAGACCATGGGTTAATAAAAATATTGTGATGTGTGTAATTTGAAGAGAACCGGATGCTTATTTTGGATTTTATAATCGTTTTGGTTATTCAAAATTCTGACCATTTGTGGGGGAGATACCAGAAGTAATGGTTCGATCTTTACAATTTTTATAAAAGATCTTGTGTTGATGCAAATATTGAGATATACAATGTCTGAATAGAATCGGATTTTAATTTCTCGTTTTATGAGCTTCATGAATATATAAAATTTTGAACCTTTGTGTGGGAGGTACCGAATGGAGTGAACCGATATATTGTGTCTTAACACCAGATCTTGGGTTTATAAAAATACTGGGATGTGTGAAACTTTAAGAAAATCGGATTCTTACATCACATTTTATAATAGTTATAATTATTCAAAATGTTGACCCTTTGTGGGGGAGGCACTTGATGTAGTGGACCTATATTATCCATTTTTGCACCTGACCTAGAACTGACGGAGATGTTAGGGTTTGCAAAGTTGGAAGAAAATCGGATTATCCTTTCTCTTTCTGTGCAAAAAATATTTTTGACAATTTCGACCATTCGTGGGGAGGTACCAGAACGAATGGACCAATTTTACCCATCTTAACACCAAACCTTGGGTTAAAATAAATATTGAGATGTGTGAAATTTGAAGACAATCTGAGTCTTACATCACATTTAATAAGACCTATAATTAATGGAGTGGACCGATATTATCCATTTTTGCACCTGACCTAGAACTGACGGAGATATTAGCATTTGCAAAGTTGGAACAAAATCAGATTATTGCTTCTCTTTCTGTGCAGAAAAAATATTTTTTTTTTTGAAAATTTCGACCTTGTTTGGGCGAGGTACCAGAAGGAGTGGAACGACGTATTCCATCTTGGCACCAGACCTTGGGATAATAAAATTATTGGGATGTGTGAAATTTGAAGACAATCGGACTCTTACATCGCATTTTATATAAGTTGTAATTATTCAAAATTTTGACCCTTTGTGAGGGAGGCACCTGATGGAGAGGACCGATATTGTCAATTTTCGAACCATACTTAGCACTGATGAAAATATTAGGATTCGCAAAGTTAGAGTAAAATCGGATTATCCTTTCCTTTATGGGGGAGGTACCAGAAGGAGTGGACCGACATTGTCCATTTTAGCACCAAACCTAGCACTGACGCAAATATTAGGATTTGCAAAGTTGGAGCAAAATCGGGTTATCGCAAATATTAGGATTTGCAAAATTGGAGGAAAATCGGGTTATCGCTTCTCTTTCTGTGCAGTAAATTATATTTTTTAAAAATGTTGACATTTTCTGGGGGAGGTACCAGACGGAATGGACCGATATTGCCCATTTCCAAACTTGATCTAAATTTGACAATAACATTACTATGTACCTAGTTTGGATCAAATTGGATACTCCCTTCGAGAGTTATCGTGCGCACCAGCTAGCCAGATCAACTATAAATGTTCTGAGACGGATTTGGTCCAAAAGGAGACCGAGGGTCTAAAACCGTTATTTCGATGGGGCGTTTTGGCATTACAATTGGTTCGAAGACACCTTATGTCCAAATTAATTTTGGAAGATTTCGTTTTTGAAATAATGTCAAAAAAATGCCTCTGATGTGAAATTCCGTGTCGATTAGTTTTCAATTGGCGACTAAAAATTAGAAAATTTTTATTTTTTTAGTCCATTTGAACCCCTAAATGTACATCTTAAGAACAATAGGCTTTAATCGGACGATAATTGCGCCATGTATATATACCCTCGAAACGTAGTGTTGCGGGGGGTAAAAATTTAAAAAAATTACAATTCAAAAATGTAAATCGAATTGAAAAAATCGCATGCGATAAAAATTATGACAGAAATTGAAAAAAAATGGAACAAAAGATATTCACTTTTTTATTGCTATATTTTCGCGAATTTCTTAGATTTTATCCGTTTCTGGCAAGAGACCATCCCGAATTGATGGGCATTGTGAAAATCGGCCCAGCGGTTTTTGACTTATAAGCAGAATAAATAAGATCTATTCTCTTATATATGTATTGTACCTATTTTGCTATAATCCGGTTTCTTGGCTGTCAGCAACACTTTAATGGTCAGAAGTGACCTATTTGTGATGTGGCTGGAATTAAAAATATTCGCGGTTTAGTGGAAATTTTCTTACTTCCTAACATAAAAGTTAGCGTCTATTTTACCCGCTAAATATTGTCCGATGGCCGCCCAAATTGGTAGACTTCTGCCCAGTCCTAAACTCTAACTCCATGTAAATTTCCGCGTCGATTGGTTCATAATTGTGGCTTATTGAGCAACTGCAAAATCAAGAATTTTTTCTGTTTTTGTTCCATTTTAACGCCTAAATATTGTGCAATCATCTCCAAAAACAATAGGGTTCTATTCTGACTATAACCCCACCTCCATTTTCAATTTTGTGAGGATCGGGCCATAACTGCGATCTGTAGCTTGATTACAAAATTAACATGGACAGAAGGGCGGACATACATAGCTAGATCGACTCAGCTCGGCAAGATAGGAAGATCCATATATACTTTCCTATGTGGGAAACCAATATTTCGAGGTGTTACATAATTTTTGGCCCAATCAAACTTATAATACCCCCAACACATAGTGTTGTAGGGAATAAAAATCACCCTTTATACCGAATTTGAGTATCTTCCTCCCTGTTTGATCCTTTTTTAAATAATTTATAAAATATTATTTTTTTCTACTCACTCTATGTGTTTGTATTGGGAAAACATACCTGTAAAGAAATAAAAATAAAAGAATATTAGTCTCACGTGAATAAAAAAATTATAAATCTAAAATTAAAATATTTTCGCCTTAAGGAGATGTAAATTCCTTTTCTTGTCTCCATCTCCAAATTAAATCATATCTTAGCATCCACACATTAATAGGCTTTATGTTAAAGTCTTTAATTGCATTGTACATTGCATACTTTCAGGCATTATTGCCATCATTCAACCTGAATGATTATTCCAATTTTTCTTCTTTCTTTATTTTAATAAATCACACATTTTTTTGTTGTCTTTGCCAACCAGGCGATTTAACAATATTCCCTCCTCTCTTAATATCTTGAGACAGATATTGAAAAAGTTTCACAGCCAGTATATTGAATGTGCAATACACAAAAAAAAATCCTGATTAAGCATGCCAAAAAAAAAGAGATGTAAAAGAAAAATGATATGCGAAAATCAAATATGTATAAGGAGGCGATGGAGAGGGGATGAAGTAAAAAAGTCAACCAGATAATTTATGAGATAATATGTACGAACATATGTATAGGCAGTGTGTGTGTGTGCGTGTGTGTACGTGTTTGACACTACCATAAATGTCTTTATTGTATTTTCAAGCGGTAAAAGGAAATGTCACGGAAAGAAAATGAAAGTCGCAAAAATGTCATAGATCAAACGGATATTAAAGCAAAATAGCAGCAACAGAAAAAAAAATATGGGTGCAAAAGCAAAAAAGGATAAATGAGTGCTTGAGGAAAAGCGAAGGGACATTTTTAGCCTTCGATGTAAGGCAAGGGTTCGGCTTGGTGGTCATAATGAAGATAGATGTTAAGGAATGTGATAGGGATAAAAAATAAAGGACTGCAGTCATGGAAT
Source organism: Musca domestica (assembly GCF_030504385.1). Taxonomy (NCBI): domain Eukaryota; kingdom Metazoa; phylum Arthropoda; class Insecta; order Diptera; family Muscidae; genus Musca; species Musca domestica. The sequence goes on from NW_026712423.1 coordinate 102,876, forward strand.
TAAACAGAGGAGACCTTATATAGAGGAGACCTTTAAAACCCTAGCAATGGAAGGTATTTAAGGGCTTCCTCTTTATAGAAAACCTTTAAGTTATCAAAATATGGAAGATATTTTGAAGTTCTTCTATAGATAAGAGACCCTGAAAGGCCTTCTTTATATTTGTAGAGGACATTTTTAAAGGTCTTCTATAGTTATGAGACATTTAAGGATCGTCTAAGGATTCAGAGGCTTTTCTGAATGCCTTTTAAAGTTAAAATACCTTTCCGAGATCTTCTTTCCTCTTTGAAAGGCTCATATAATTCATTTTAAGACAACTTATATAGACAAGAGACCTTAAGAAGCACAAGTAAAGGAATTATACATAGAGAGGACCTTAAAAATGTATCTATGGAAGGAATTTAAGGGTGTAACGTTGTTTTGTCGTCGGCTTGGATATGCTCAGTCGTCTCCAGGATCGCCAAAAGGACCCACTAAACCTTACGGAATAAAACGATTTATTTTCTCCCTCGTGGGCCCAAAATTGAGAGTTTATTTATATGAGTGACTTATACTACAAATGAAATGCGATGGGTTGATAGAGCGGGAGATGTGTACAGTTGTTGGTTGCTGGTGGTGGCCGTCGGTGATGATGGGGTATGTTGAGGTTTAGATCTTGCGATGAGGTTCGGGAATACGGTTGATGATCGGGAACGACGATATGATGATGTTCAGGAATTCGGTTGATGATCTGGAACGACGATGCGGTGATGTTCGAGAATTCGGTTGATGAACGGGAACGACGATGCGATGATGTTCGGGAATTCGGTTGACGCGGTGATTACTACTACTTCTACGTGCTACGATTACCAACTACTCCGTAATTATACGAACAGGGTATTAAAGTCCCTGTGGGTACAGTTAACCGAGGTCTCTGTGTGGGATGGAAAGCCGAAGCTTCCGTGTGATGCCGGAATCCGAAGACTCTGCGTGGGACGGAAAGCCGAGGCATCCGTAAGGTACAGGAAACCGAAGTCTCTGTGTGGGACGGAAAGCCGAGGCCTACGTGTGAGGTACAGGAAACCGAAGACTGTGTTATGTATTGATATGTGTTATGTATTGATATGGCTTGGCGTATTGATATGGCTTGTGTTATGTATTGATATGGCTTCCACTATGGGATGCCTTTCCAAAAGTCGTTAACAACACCCGTCGTAAGCGACAACCATAAATATGGTAACAGGCCCCCTTCAGTAGCCTGCCCCAATTAGCCAATACCAATGTATTAAAGGCTCAGGTGACACGAAGTGAATGAGAATTATATTAGTTGACCACAATAGTGAAATGAAAAAGTAGAACGATGCTGTTACTCTACGTAATAGGTAGTACCTATTACGACGGGTAGTACCTACTATCAGTATGTACGGACCACCCGTCACGTTACAAGGGTTTCCTGTTTATGGAAACCTTAAAGTTATCTAATTAAAGGGGACGATTTGAAGTTCTTCAACAGATAAGAAATCCTTATAGCCCTTCCTTAGATAGAATACATTTTTAAGGTTTTCTATAGATATGAGGCACTTAAGGTCCTTAACTTCCCTCAAGAGATCTTCTTGAGATATAACCTTTTTTAAAAAGTCTCATAAATAACTTTTTGAGGTCTTATACAGACCAGAACCCTTTTGGGGAGAGGAGACATTTAGAAGGTCTTCTATAGAAAATGATCTCGAAAGGCCATCTAAAGGTAGGAAACAAAAAGAGATTTATATAGATAGGAGACCTTTCTTTTTAGATAATAGATCTTTATAAGATTTTCTAAGGACAAAAGAGGTTATTTGTTGAAAAAATACTTTGTAAGGTCTTCTAAAGGAAACAATAAAAGGTATCTAATGATCTTCACTCTAAAATCAACAGTTCTGCTTATTTACATAGCCATTGAGCCCAAAATGAACTTCGTTGCTCAATACAATTCTTCGATATAAACAGTGGAACTTCGACTAACTTTCCAAGAACTTTCAATGAATTTACCAACAATTCTGTTTTATGGCTGAATATTGAAAGGCTTCACACCTAAATTCTCCCGCAAAATGTTCCATGTTGTCGGGTAAAAGAGACTCAATTGCTGCGAATGACAACGTATCGAGTATAGATTTGGTGAGAAATTTAGTCACAATAGCCGCATCAGTGGGTTAATCGACCTTAAAATGGGAGAAGTACGCGATGAGCTTTCTAGACTTTTTTGATTTTTGATAATAAAATTCCAGCGATTTTCAAGAATTGTTCTTTTGTAAGAAGACTCACTGTTAAATTATAGACCAAACTGAAGATTGTTTAACAACGAAGCAAAACACGAAACATGCGTGAGCTTTTAAAACCAGTGTTGCCAAAAAGAAAACATTAAAAAAATCACAATTTAAATGTTGCAAAATATTGGGGTCTCTTTATATACAGGGTAAGATGAAAAAAACTGCAATCAATTTCAGACTGCTGTCATTTCCAAGCCACTCATCCGGAAGCTGTTAAAATTATTCCAGTGACAGCTCATTATATTGTTTACAAGCGTACAAATGCATTTTGGTGAGAATTTTCCAGAAAAAAAAGTTATTCGTGATGGAATTCAAGCGTGATAGTGTGGCTTCTTTATATTTGGCTGGAAAACCACAAGTGGCTATCGTTAGAGCGCCACAGCATTTAAATGTGAATAAATATTTTGTGTCTCGTACCATCGCCCGTTACCGTGATACTGGTAGCGCAGCCCGACGTCAAGGAAGTGGTCGGAAGAAAATAACAACATCAGCAGCATGGTTCGAAAAGTAAAGAAGCGACTTAATCGAAACCCGCATCGCAGTGGCCGAAAAATGGCTCGTGAGCTGAATATATCGCAATATTCCATTCGGCAAATATTGAAAAATGAGCTCGGGGTAAAGTCATTGAAATTCCAAAAAGTGCAAGAACTTACACCGCAATTTAAAGGAAATAAACTCAAAAGAGCTTCGCTTGGCCGAAAGTGGTGAACTGCCGAATTTGGTTTTCTCCGATGAGAAGACATTCGTTATCCAGCAGTTTGTAAACAAACAAAATGATCGTGTTTACTTGTCAAAGAGGACAGCTGAAAATGTGCAAAAACATGGTGATGGTGTGGACCGCCATAACAGCCGACGGTCGCTCTCCGCTCGTATTAATCGACCATGGCATCAGAATAAATGCCGAATATTATCGCGAAAATATTCTGGAGGGTGTATTAAAGCCTTGGGCACGCAAACATTTTGGCCGCAGACTTTGGACATTCCAACAGGACTCAGCACCATTATCGTACTCAGCACGCGAATGGTTACAAAATGAGTTTCTTCGCTTCATTTCCATCGCACAATGGCCACCAATATCTCCGTTCACCAATCCGTTGGATTATTGTGTCTGGAGAATTTTGGAAAACAAGGTTGGCACTAAAAAATACCAAAGTGTTGATCACCTCAAGCAAGGGCTTCGCCGGAAATGGGCCAAAAAACCGCAGAGCAATATTCGGGCAGCGTGTGACGGTTTCATTGGCTGTTTGAAGGCCATAATTCGTGCCAAAGGTGACCAATTCGAACAAATCTAAACTTATTCTAAATTTTGATGTTATTTCCGACATTTTTTGCTTTCATTTAATAAAATTTAAAAAAAATGTAAAAATGGCGTTTGACTTTGTTGCAGTTTTTTATCTCACCCTGTATATGATCGATATAAAGGCCTTACAGAAGTTTGGCCTATGGACCTATATTCATCTAAATCGAGTACTATCAAATCCACTTGGAATTTCACAACCCAGACCAGCAATTGGACAGAAGAATATAGAGAAATGGGCAGGACGTTCGGAAAAGATGCTAAATGTGTCCAAAAATTAAAGAGGTTTTTATAAACTAGAAGGAATGATATTTTTATAGGGTACATATTAAGTTTTCAAATTAAATTAGATCTAGAATATTTCTTTCTCTGATCCTTCGGACGCGGATGACATAGCTGTTATAATCAGTGCTAGAAACAAGGGAAAGGCAGAACGCAAACTGAGACAAGTCACGATCAGAGCACAAACATGGCTGGACACACACGGACTGAGCCTAGCCGCACAAAAAACAGAGATTCTCCTTTTGACAAGACGACACATACCGACTGAGATCACCCTAAATATTGGTAAAGTTACGCTACGTACTTAGCAAAGCGTAAATTACTTGGGTATAAGATTAGACTCAAAAATAAATACGCAACCACAAAAGCAGGAAAATCAAAGGCACAGCTCAGCCGCCTCATGGCAAATATAGGAGGTCCCACCCAAAACAAAAGAAGACTCTTGATTGAAATGACTGATTGTATAACTCTCTACTTGCAGCCCAACGAACATGTGCTTTGAGAATAACGTTCGCATACCGCACATTATCGGGAGCCGCTGTTCTCGCCATAGCCGGAGTGGTGCCAACTGATCTTATCATAAAGGAAAGGCATAAACTATGGACGAAAGATGGACAGTAGAAACTGCAGGCAGGTGGACAAAAAATCGGATGCCAAACCTTGGAATCTGGATTAAAATCATTAGGAGAAGTGGATTATTATACAACCCAAACCCTTAGCGGACACGGATATTTTAGGAAATACTTGCACATGGTAGGCAAATGTAAAGCACCGTTCTGTATATACGAGAAGAAGATGAAATCGACGACGCCGAGCCCACGTTTTTTATGTGCGCCAAATGGTCCCAAAAACGAATGGAGCTCGAAAGGGTGACAGATAGTATAGCTGTGGAAACCATAATACCAACAATGCTAAGGGCCGAAAGGAGTTGGGAAGCAGTAAAATGTTACTGCAAAGAAGTCTTAAAATCCATAAAAAAGAGATTTCGATGCATTTATGTAGTAACCGCACAATAAGCGGAGGCCTGGAAGCAGGCAAATAAACAGATGGGGCTAAATAAGCCACTTGGAATCCATGGGATTATTCCTGTTTCCTCGGGAAAAAGTAGTAGGGGTTTTTTTAGTCGGTATACCGCTAAGGGATCCCGACCTAACACTTTAGTGACGACCAACGTGAAATAAAATTTACCATCCTAACCCGCAAAACTCTTATTATATTATATTATATTATATTATAATTACGAGTATTATTATTACATGTATTGCCTACTTTTAGGATTGTTTTCCTCGGGAAGGAGTAGTATGGGTTTTTTTAGTCGGTATACCACTTTGGGATCCCGACATAATACGTTAGCGATCGCCTTCGTGAAATAAATTTAACCTTCTAACCCGCAAAAAATATTTTTTTTATAATTACGAGCATTTTTATTATTACATGTATTGCCTACTTTTAGGATTGTTTGTTTTTTTCTTCTTCCCATTAAAAAATGAAAATAATGTTTTAAAGGATGCAAGAGACCTTATATTATCTGCCAAATCCACTTGGAATTTCAAATCAAATCCAAAGAGTAGTAGAGTTTTTTTGGTCGGTATATCGCTTAGGGATCTCGACATAACAAGTTAGCGACGGCCAACGTGAAATAAAATTTAACCTCCTAACCCGCAAAAAAATATTATTATAATTACGAGTACTATTATTATTAAATATATTGCCAACTTTTAGGATTGTTTCCCTAAGGAAAGAGTAGTAGGGGGTATTTTAGTCGGTATACCAGTTAAGGATCCCGACATAACACGTTAGCGACGGCCAACGTGAAATAAATGTTAACCCCCTAACCTGCAAAAAAATATTATTATTATAATTACGAGTATTATTATTATTATTATTATTATTACATGTATTGCCTACTTTAAGGATTGTTCGCTTTTTTTCTTCCTCCTATTAAAAAATGAAAATAATGTTTTAAAGGATGCAAAAGACCTTATATTATCTGCTACAGTAAATTTAATATCTCATCGTAAATATAGCATACTTTTAGGATACCCCTTCACCTTCACTTATAACTCCTCTAATCACTTTGACCATTAAAATGTCAAGGTTTTTTGATAATATTCTCCCCAATTTAATTTCATACTCAAAAATTTGCCATCAACGAGAAAAAAAAGAGAATTCACAAACTTTTGTTTGGTTATCTGACGGACTGACACATGCCCATTTATGTGGCATACCCATATCCTTCCTGTCACGTGCCGCGTTATGCGAGCACGGAAAGCCGTGTTCTTGTGCACCCACTCTCTGTTGCTGTTGCTCCTGCTGCATATAAACTTGTTTATGGCTCAATAAACAAGTAATCATAATTTCGAGCTAAAGCCCAGCACAATATGGAAAATGGAAGTCAATTCATTGATTGACAACAAATGTCGGTCGTTTTGACTGCTTAACCGTGTGTGTGTTTGTGTATTTGGTTCAATCCTATTACTGCCAAAAATGTGAATTCGTTGTGGTGCTGTATGGAAACAAAGTAAATATGAATACCAACCAGCCAGCAACAACAAAAGCAATGCACATAAACAATAAATAAATATTATCAAAGAGCAAATAACAATAAACAACAACAACAACAACAAGCACGGCGGCAAAAAAAACATTGTTAAATAATAAAAAAGGTAACCGCTGTGTGAGAAAGGCAACACAGCCTTTATTGTCGTTGATATTTTGTTGTTATTATTGTTGGTAATAACCATAATGTTTGCACAACAACAACAACTACAAGAGCAACACATTGTATTTTGCATTATGTGGTGGAACAACACAACTCAACACACACATGCCCATATCCGTGGCGATGTCAGCTATACAAAAAATGTCACACTGATTTACATAACAAAAAACCCATATAACACACAAAGGTGATCTACTAACTGCGGATTTGCAAAATGACCTAAGTGACAGTGAATATATATTATGGTTCTCATTTATACCAGCTACTAATGGGAAACTTAGTTACCGTCGAGCACGAAATACGGCCAATGAAATCGTCACACGCTGTCCTAATGTTGCTCTGCGGTATTTTGGTCCATTCCTGGCGAAGCGCTTGCTTGAGGTGACAGCTTGAAAGCAAAACATTTCGGACATAACATCAAATTTTTGAATAAGTTTAGATTTGTTCGAATTGGTCACCTTTTGCACGTATTATGGCCTTCAAACGCCAATGAAACCGTCACACGCTACCCGAATGTTGCTCTGCGGTATTTTGGCCCATTCCCGGTGAAGCGCTTGCTTGAGGTGATCGACACTTTGGTATTTTTTAGTGCCAACCTTACCTTGCCAAAATACTCCAGACAAAATAGTCCAACGGATTGGTATCCAGAGATTTTGGTGGCCATTGTGCGCTGGAAATGAAGCGAGAAAACTCATTTTGTAGCCATTCTTGGGTGGCGCTTGCTGAGTGCGATGATGGTGCTGAGTCTTGTTGAAATGTCCAAGGTCTGCTGCCTCCAAAATATTTTCGCCATAATATTCTGATCCGGTCTGCGGCCAAAAATGTTTGCTTGCCCAAGGCTTTCATACATCCTCCAGAATATTTACGTCATAATATTCGGCATTTATTCTGATCCGGTCTGCGGTCAAAATGTTTGCGTGCCCAAGGCTTTAATACACCCTCCAAAATATTTTCGCGATTGATTAATACGAGTGGATAGCGTCCCACACCATCACCCGCATGGTCGGCGCTTGAGTTCCCGGGTGCCAACCGAAGGTGCACATTTTCAGCTGACTTCTTTGGCAAGTAAACACGATTATTTCGTTTTTTTTTTTACAAACTGCTGGACAACGAATGTTTTCTCATCGGAGAGTCTTATTTTTTCAAATTGTTTAGATAGTCCATTTTGCAAATTACCTCGCAAAAAAACTTTTATCACCAACACCGCCAGCACCACTAATAAATACTCATTAAAAAAATAATCAACAATTGACGCCACTATCAAAATGCCAGACCACAAGTGAATGCATGTGTAACACCACCGGCTAGGTATAATAGAGCAATAACAAATGGGAACGGGAGGTGACAATTCTGACGTATCATTTTTATTAAATACGAATATCAATTAATGCTTGTGGTTTTGGGAAATACAGGAAAAAAGACATAAAAAAATAAATAAAATTGGATCATTTCTTTTATTGGAAAACGCAGTGTTTCCTAGGAAAGAGAAAGGCGAACGTAGTTAAAATTTTTTACAAATTGTAATTATATTATAGGTTATCGATTTTATGGATGTGGAAGGATTTTGAATTACTATGTTTCTCCAATTGGTCATACATGGACCAATGGCCTTCTGAAGATCCTCTGAAAATATGCAACCATTTATCATAGCTTGTTGTAAATCGAACACCTTCTAAGGGATTATTAAAATAAATAAATCATTTAAAGGTCGTTCATAAATGAAATATCTCCCAAAGGTTTTACATAAATATAAGATCTTTTACATGCCATCTATAGGAGGTCTAAATACGGACTTGTGTAAAAAGAACCTCCATATATAGGAAGGCTTTTCTGTCAAATGTATGCCATATCTGCTATAATAAAATTTCAACATTAGTTTCCGCATTGCCAGGCACTGACAGTAAAAAAAATTGCATTGTGTTAATTGTTGTAATATATATGGTCTACTTTTAGGATTCAAATTATTTTTTAAAGCATACCTTTGTACCGTGTACTCTTGTATCCCCATTCGAAGGTATCTAAAATAACCTTTTTAAGCATACAAGTTTGCTTATACCATGTGGAATATTCTCAAAGAAAATGTTTATATTTAAACACTTTATTGCATACTTTAAGGAGATGCTTCAAAAATTGTTATTAACGTAAAAATTCACAAACTGTTGCTGCATTATCTGACTCACACTCTTGCTGCACTAGGACTAATATGAAAACCAGCATAAATTCTTCCTATTACCAAGAATGACGGATCACTATGTATGTAGCGCAGTAATTAAACTCCGATGCTCTCATAAAGGGGATTAATTCTCGTTTACTTGACATGTATACATTTTTTTCCTGGTCCAAAACTCAAAAACCTATCATCACCGTTTTTTATACCCTCTGCCCTATGGCTATACGTTTTCGCCGTATCAATTTATATATACCCCATCATTTGATACGGCTTAAACGTGCCTCATCGAAATAGCGATTTTAGACCCTAGATCTATTTTGACCAAGTCCGTTTTAGTACATTTGGTGTCGATCTAGGTTGTCCGTCTGTCTGTCTGCCTGGCCGGCTGGCTAGTGCGCACGATAAATCTTGAAGGGAGTATCCGATGGGGCCCAAACTTAATACATCGCAATACATCGAGTTCGGAGATGGCCAACATCGATTCACCCCTTCTGATGCCTCCACCATAAAAGATGAACACTTCAAAAAAAAAAAAAAAAAACTTATTTAACCTCATATAAAGAAAGAGGTTTATTCGGTTTTGTGCATTTAGCAAATGCCAAAAATTTTTGGCAGTCCTGGTTCAGTTGCGAAAATGGGCAATATTGACCCACTCCATCAAGTACCTGCCCCCACAAAGGGACAATATTCTGGATACTTATAACTCATATGAAATGTGAAATATGAGTCGGATTGTCTAGAAATTTGGCACATCTTAATTTTTCCACCCACACAAGATTTGTTATAAAGAACGGATAGAATGGACCACTCTTTCTGGTACCTCCCACACTACCGATCAAAATTTTAAATAACAATGAAGGTCGTAAAATGCAAAATTAGCATCCGATTCCTCTCAAACTCTGTATATCCCAATATTTCTATCAATACAAGATTAGGTGTAAAGATGGAATAAATCGGATCAGTCCTTTTGGTACCTACCACAAAAAGGTGTTAACATTTTGAAAAACCATGAAGCTCATAAAGCGCTAATTGAACATCCTACTCCTTTCAAACTCAGCATGTGTGATTTCAAATTTGGCACATTTCAATATCTCTACTAACACAAGATCTGGTGTGAGAATGGAAGATATCGGTCCACTCCTTCTGGTACCTCCCCCACAAACGGCCAATATTTTGAATAACAATAAAGCTCATAAAAAAGCTCAAATTCTGGTGTGAAGATAGAATATGCCGAACTACTCTTTTGTGTACCTCCCCCGCAACGGGTCAACATTTTGAATAATAATAACTCTTATAGAATGCGAAATAAGTATCTAATTCTTTCTAAACTTCGCACTATTCCTACTAACACAAAATCAGTTGTGAAGATGGGAGATATCGGCCTACTCCTTCCGGAACCTTCCCCACAGAGGGATCAATTGTGAATAATTATAACTCTTATAAAACTCTAATTTTCGGCACATCCGGATATTTCTATCAACACAAGATCAGGTGTGAAGGTGGAATAAATCGGACAAGCCCTTTCGGTGCCTCCTCCACAAAGTGTTACCATTTTGAATATCCAAAATGCTTAAAAAATATAAATAAATAAATAAAAAATAAATAAGTCAAAAATAAATAAATAAGCATTCAATCTTTTCTCTCAACCAAAGATCTGATGTGAGTATGAAATTCATCGGTTCATTCCATTGGACACCTTCTCTACAAGAGGTTATAATTTCAATTAACACGTATTCGCATAAAATAGGAAATTAATGTTCGATATTTTTTAAACTTTGCACATACCAATATTTTTATTAGTATTAGATGGGAATTAAATAGATCGATCCGCTATATTTGGAAACTCATGTCCATTTCAGAATTTTCCGAAAACTATCACATAGGGCCAACAGTTTGAATAATCATAACGCAAGTCAAAATAGTTTAAATAAACGGAAATAGGCCTAAGGCATACATCTGTCGGCCAAACCGACCGATACCTTTTTTTTTTTGGAAGAATACCTATATCATTTAAAAATCGCCCTTTGATATTCCTTAAAAGTATTTTTCATAAACCCAGAATAGATTTGAATTCTCTAGAAAGCATATTTATGCACAAATTTCTTGATTCTTTTTTTGATATTTTCACAATATTTTTATTATATTCCTTCAAAAATATTAAAATTGATCTAAATTCATTACAAAACTTAAAAAAAATATATTTTCGCCCAAAACTAAGCAAACTTAGATTAAGATAAATCCTTTCTGTGTGCGAGTACGTGTTGTGTGCACTAAATCTCCCTCCCCCTAAATGTAGGCATCAAAAACACATGTTGCCACACCAATATCGTTTGGATGTTAAATCTGCCATAAGGCTCGAAACATTTATTTAATGTTGATACACACCAACGCAAAAAAAAAAAAAAAAAACAAATCGTATTGATTTTATATTGTGCGTTACAGGGCTCATTTCGTCGATTCGTTCCCATGTTACATTACACATTTGAATACATTTGTTGTGTTTTTGGTATTCAAAACATTTATTTGAATTCGATAAAGACTAAATTTTATATCCTCGACATGACGTTCGTTTGTTTGTTCCTTCGCATGTACGCACGCACGCACGCACTCCAAACAATACGAATACAAAATACAATATATGGAAGACTTCTTCCCCACGCTGACCCCCCTCCAATGAAAACATATCCTTTGGAATGCGAGAAAGGCAAACACACACACACTTACACCAAGCAACACATTGATGATACATAAAAATGTGTTGCCCTAGGCTACAAAACAGGACTACATATTTTTTTTTTTGGAGGGAACGATAATGGGGAGATATGAAAACAAATAGTAACTTTGTGTGAGTGTGTTTGAGTGGTGGAGGTGGGTGTGCCGTCAAAAACACACACATGCTTACAACATAGAAAGGAGACAGACAGAGGAGGATTCTATAAAGTGCCATTGATGATAATAACACAAAACACTTTAAATGGCTTTCGGCAACATTCTACTACTACTGCTAAAATAACAACTACAACGCTAAAAAGAAAGTGCACAAAACAAGAAAAAAAGTCTTTACTTCTATTTTTCTCTCTCTCTCTCTCTCTCTCTCTGCATCCATTTACAATCAAGAGAAAATAGTTGGGATTTCTAAACAGAGAACTCGATAGATATTTTAAATAATAACCATGCAGACGATGTATAATTTTAACAAGGATACCAAATAACAGGGAAAGATGCCCCGAAATGTTTCGGTGTTAGACATAGATCAGTTTTTTTTTTAAACTGAGACATCAAGGTTATGTGAGATATGAAGGGAGGTTGTAGACCTTCATTAGGGAGGACTTGAAAGAACTATAATTAATTTTATTTATGAGATAGATAAGGGAGGCCTTGCAGTGATACGTCTGATTTTCCGTCTCTGGTTATAAGGTATCTTCTCTTTCGAAGAGGCAGAGATTCTTAAAAATGGGATAGATTCTGATGAATGGCCCGCTCCATTTCTTATATAACCTAAGTTCATTTCGTATATGACCTAAGTATGACATAAGAGGCCTTGCGTTGATACGTCTGATTTTCCGTCTCCGGTTATAAGGTATCTTCTCTTCCGAAGAGGGAGAGATTCTGAAGAATGGAGAAATTCTGAAGAATGGCCCGCTCCATTTCTTATATAACCTAAGTCGTATATGACCTAAGTATGACATAAATATTACAACGAGCCAGATTTGGACTAAATCGACTACTTCCTTTACTTTATTTGAGACATGTTATAATTTTTGGAAAATGTTCGTGACGTACCTCTTATACAATAGTGATAAAAATATTGGGATGAGTAAAATTATTTATGTCCAATTTTATGTGTGTTTAACCTTTGTGGGGAGGCACCAGAAGGAGTTATTCGTTCTTCACGCCAGATCTTGTGTTGGTAGAAATATTGGGATGTGCCGAGTTTCGAAGGAATCGGATGTTTATTTGGCATTTTATGAGCCCTTGTGGGTGAGGTACCAGAAGGGATGGTACCTGATATCTTTTATCTTCACACCAGATTTTGTGTAAGTAGAAATATTGAGCTGTCCGATATTTGAAGACGACGGGCTCTTATATCACATTTTATAATAGTTATAATTATTCGAAATTTTGACTTGTTGAGGGGAAGGTACTCGAAGGAGTGGTCCGCCGAGCTTGAAAGGAAATCGTTTTATGAACTTCGAAATGTTGACCCGCTGTATGAGAGGTACCGGAAGGAGTGGGTCATCTTCACAACAGATGCTTGTACTAGTAGAAATAGTGGAATGTGTGAGCTTTAGAAAGTATCGCATGCTCATTTCGTGTTTTATCAGCTTCATGGCGATTCAAAATTGATTTGACCCGTTGTGATGGAGGTACTTGAAGGTGCGACCCGTTCTATTCCACCTTCACACCAGATCTTTTATTGATATAAATATTGAGATGTGCGAAATTTAAAAACAATCGGACTCGTATGTCACATTTTATAAGTGTTATAGTTATTCAAAGTGTTTAACCCTTTGTGGGGGAGGTACTTGTTCCATTTTCGCACCTGACCCACAAATATTAGAATTTTCAAAGTCTGCACAATATTGGATGAAGCTGTCTTGTTCTATAAGAACAATTTTTTTCTTTCAAAATGTTAGCCTCTTGTGGGGGAGGTACCAGAAGGATTGGACCGATATTGTCCATCTCCGACCTGCAAAAATTTTACGATGTACCAAGTTTGCGTATCAGCAAGCCTGAGAGACAGACGAACGGACGGAGACCCCTAGATCGATTTCAAATGTCCTGAGACGGATTTGGTCCAAAGAGACCTATGATCTAAAACAGTTATTTCGATGAGGCACGTTATGGACGTCAGGTGTCAGGGTATTGCGATGAAGATGTTTGGGCTATAGACGATTGTAAGATAATCGGCAGCTCTGATGGATGGACGTTGGATGTCAGTTGTAGACGATTGCAAGATAATTGGAAATGGTCGTGAAGGATGATTCTAGAATGGTGAAGGTCGTTGGGGACCACGATGATGACGTTCGGGTTGTAGACTATTTGAAGATAATTGGCAACTCCGATGGATGGACGTCGTGTGTCCGGGTATTGCGAAGATGATCTTCGGATTGTAGATGATTGCCGCTGGCATTCGGCTCGCAGGTGTTCGGGCCGTGTACGAGGAGTAGATGATCAGGAGCTCGTATCGTTACTAATCTAATCTCTATGTTACTAATCTAGACTTCGGGATAGTGAGATCGAAGATCCAGTAAGATAGTGAGCCCGAAGCAGCTCAAGTTAACGATATGGGCTAAGACTACCTCTACGTTGCTACTCTAAACTTCAGTTCGGACAGTGAGCCCGAAGCTCCTGTTTCAATGTACTACCGGCTCATCGTACATGAGAGCTAGCCAAAAAAATACATTCCCTGCCAACGTTTCATGTTAGTCGGAGGACCGTGAATTAGTTCAAAATCCCAAGTACCCTTTAGGCAAACCGCATTTGTCAACCAAAACGAAAACTCTATATGTCACCACAAAAGCCTCTACTTATTTTTAGACTCTACTTTTCCACTAGTTTTTAACTCGCAACCTTATGATTTCTTGTCGAACACAGTAGACATTGGAGTTTGTTTTAAATCTGACATCGTGTTTTATTATTGATTTCTTGTTCATTTGTCGATTTCGAGTTTGGAATTTATAACTCTTGATTTTGAAGGCGGATCCGCACGCGCTGCGCCGACGTTACTTACTACTTGGTAATGAGAAATGTATTTTTTGCGGTGTATTTTTTACGGAATATCCTATTATTTTCAATCTACTGGTTATGCAGAAGGTAGTTTATTTTTTTCTCACCTTTCAGAGGACTATTCGGCTTATACAGCCTCCAAGTTTTTCTCTGGGTAAAAATAACCCAACAAAATATGCTGCACCTGTATCTAATTTCAGCCATTGACTTTTTATCCCACGTCGCTCTACAGCCTTCTCCAATACGGCATTTTTATTTTCAATATTCCTCTTGTTAATGCATATCCTTGACTCTGTTGGCATTCCTAGTTTTCCCTTCTCGAAATAAACACAACAACATTACACTCTTAGCCATTTGTTGTTTGTTTTTTGGGGAGAAGAGAGAGAGAGAGAGAGTGAGCTACAACAACATCTCCTCCCATGCTGTTCACTTTCATAGAGAGGCAACAACAACAGCATGTGTATTACTGTTGCAACATTGTCGTTGCTTGCCACAATACCTTTAATGAAATCTGCTAATTTCTGGCAATTGAATGAATGCCAGTTTTGAATGGCTTTCAGAGGAAGCGACGCTGTTGTCTGTTTGCCAAAAAGTGAACAACATACACACGCACACATACTCTCATATATATCCATATATGTACACATTTTTGTGCAAGTGTGTGTGTGAGCGCGTAGTAATGCGTTGTATTTGTTTAATTGCTGTCTGTCGGCCTGTGTTCCTGGCTGCTGCCTTGTTGCGGTGACATCATTGCAAGGGCTTTACTTTCCGTTGCCGCCGTTTTCTCTCTGGGTGCGTAGCCTGTGTTGCTGTTGCAGTAATGGGTTCACATACACATAACAAAATAACACCCAACACTTGAATATTTTTCTATGTGTCGTCACTCAAGCGCGGAATCACACACACACACACATGCGTTCAGGGGCACAGATTAAAAGGAGGTAATATAATAATAAAGTGTACATAATTGCTAGCTAAACTAATGGGTGGATACATAGAGAGGGATGGCATGAGATGTGGGGAAATTATTGAATTATATATTTCCGGAACGAAATGGTTTGGTATAGACCAAGTTGTAGAAATTAGCCTGAAATATTCATTAAATTAAGGAAATTACTCCACTTGCAAAATGGTCTGTGATATAGTACTAAGTTAAGATCCAGAAGATTCAATGAAAGTCAAATAGTCCGCAGTTAATTATTCAATTCTTCATCTAAAAACTACAGATTTTGGCTGACACTAATCGGGTCAGTACCTTTCCCCTAGAGCATCAACATATCTCGATATGGAGAAGTACAGATGTATATAGACTACCCATTTCCCCACAGAATTTCTAAAACAAATGTGCTTGTAAAGGCCTGGTTTTGATGTAATCTTCAATTTTTACAGCTGCTTTTGAAACCAGTACTTCTCTGAGAAGGATAGAATCAGTCCACGCGGAACAGAGACAATTTGCAGGAACATTTGTGACCACACTGCAATTTTCCTAAACCGAGCCTGCGCTCCGTCAATACATATATACCGACACAAATCTTCAATTCCAATCCTCTTTCTTACCTCCACCATACTATGGAGGGCATATTAACTTCGTCATCCTTGTGTAACTCCACAAAATAGTCATGTCAGACCAA
This sequence comes from Musca domestica, assembly GCF_030504385.1. NCBI lineage: Eukaryota > Metazoa > Arthropoda > Insecta > Diptera > Muscidae > Musca > Musca domestica. The sequence goes on from NW_026712423.1 coordinate 118,990, forward strand.
ACAAAGTATATAGTCTTGATCAGGGTAAAATTCTAAGTCGATTCAGCGATTCTGCCCGTTATAATCACACTATATTTCGAATGAATTCGTATAGCCACCATATAACGGTACCTCTTAAAGTTCGGTATTTAGATGATATTAGCGACATGATAGGCCGGAATTGTTTCAAATTTCGTATTGAAAAATCTTAATGGGTACTAGAACCTATGACAAAAAATTATTAATGGAGGTCCAAGCCTTCATATAGCCCATATATAACGGTAACTACCAAAATTCAGTATTTTTATGGGATTAGATAGATTAGACCGGAATTTTTTCAAATTTCGTATTTAAAGTTCGCAATAGGTACTACAGCCTATGACGAACAATTTTAGTTAGCACTTTTCGTATAACCCCCCATAAACGGTTTTCATTTAAAAACGGTATTTTTCGAGGAAATGTTTCGAACAATTTTCAAGTTCCATCCAAATGGTGGCGGTTATTCAAAGTACGGCCGAACTTGGGTGCTTTTTTAAATGTTCTTTTATATTAGAACTAGGCAAATGACCGCTACTTCGTCAGCAAAAAGTCCAATTGTAGATTCGCTCAACAACTGTTTGCATTATACCCTTTTTATAACTTTCAAGGTCCTATATATACAGGGTGATATAAAAAAACTGCAACAAAGTCAAAAGCCATTATTTTTACTTTTTTTAATTTTATTGAATAAAAGCAAAAAATGTTGAAGATAGCAATAAATTTTAGAATAAGTTTAGGTTTGTTCGAATTGGTCACTTCTGGCACAAATTATGGCCTTAAAAACGGCCATTGGGTATTTTGGTATTTTGGCCCATTTCCGGCGAAGCGCTTGCTTGAGGTGATCGACACTTTGGTATTTTTTAGTGCCAACCTTGCTTTCCAAATTTCTCGAAACACTATAGTCCAACGGATTGGTATCCGGAGATTTTGGTGGCATTTGGTGCGCTGGAAATGAAGCGAGGAACCACATTTTGTAACCATTCTTGAGTGGCGCGTGCTGAGTGCGATGGTGCTGAGTCCTGTTGGAATATCCAAGGTCTGCGGCCAAAATATTTGCGTGCCCATGGCTTTAATACATCCTCCACAATATTTTTGCGATAATATTCGGCATTTATTCTGATGCCACGGTTGATAAATACGAGCGGAGAGCGACCATCGGCTGTTATGGCGGCTCACACCATCACCATGGCCGGCGCCTGACTTCTGGTGGCCAACCGAAGTTGCACATTTTCAGCTGACCGCTTTGGGAAGTAAATCCGATCATTTTGTTTGTTTACAAACTGCTGGACAACGAATGTTTTCTCATCGGAGAAAACCAAATTCGGCAGTTCACCACTTATGGCCAAGCGAAGCAAGTTTTTAGCTCTTTTGAGTCTATTTTCTTTTTGTTGTGGTGTACGTTTTTGCACTTTTTGGAATTTCAATGGCTTTATCCCGAGCTGAATTTTCAATATTTGCCGAATGGAATATTGCTGATTAATGGAATAGTTATACGAGGCTATACCATAAAAATCAATATCGGTTCCCCAGAAGGGAGAAATGGAAGAAGTTGATTCGGTAGCATTCTCTCTTCTAGGGACTAGAACATAAAGAGAACCCATACTGATTTTTTTAAGGCATGAGTCGATTCCAAGGCCTATTCTCAAAATTCTAAAAGTCGATGCAGAAGTCGATGCAGAAGTCGATACTCAAATTTTCCGGCCCGTATTAACAAAAGCCACTCAGAAAATGTACGGAAACCTGTTGAAAGGTACAGTTATATGTGACCATACTAAAAAAAAACAATATGGGTTCCCTAGGAAGGGAGAAAAGAAAGAAGTCAATTTCGCATTCTCAAAATTTAGGCACATATTACCCAGTACCACCCTCTTATCATACCACTCACATTAGATGGTATGATAAGATACCAAGATACTAAGAATTTCAGAATTTCATGTGTGCAAAAACCCATTCAAAGGTATAGTTATATGGGGATATACTACAAAGATAACCCATATTGAATTTTTTAATGCAAAAATCGATTCCGTACTTTTCTACAAATTTAGGTTAATATTACCGCATATCAACCTTATACAAGTCACTCAGAAGATGTATATCACATTCTAAAAAAATAGGCGCATATTATCCATACCACCCCCTATCACTCACATTAGATGGTGTCAATAATGAGAAAATGCAAAAAATGTACGAAAACTCGTTCAAAGGTATGGTTATATGGGGCCATATTAAATAGAGAACCCATAAAATTTTCTTTGAAGGCAGAAGTCCATTCCGTACTATTCTTCAAATTTTGGCCCATATTATCCAATACCACCCTAATACAAGCCACTTATAACAGGTAGTTTTCTCAAAATTCAGACGCATATTGCCATATCACCCTGCTTCATAACACTCACATTAGATGGTGTGAATACTAGGAATTCAAGAAAATTTACAAAAACCCGTTCAAAGATATAGTTATATGGGTCTATAACAAAGGGAACCCATACTGATTTTTTTGAAGGCAGAAGTCGATTCTGTAGTATTCCCAAATTTAGGCCCATTTAACCGAATATCACCCTCATACAAACCACTCCGAAGATGTACGAAAACCACTCTAAAGGTATGATTATATGGGACCAAACAATATAGCTTAGTAATGGAGAAAGGTAAGAGGTTGATTCCAAGGTATTCTCAAAATTTAGCCCATATTACACATACCTCCCTCCTTAACAACACTCTCATCAGATGGTGTCAATACTAAGAATTCCAGAATTCCCATTCAAAGGACCAAATAACAGCAACAACAACAATGCCTCCACTAATAAATGATGTAAATAAACGTAATGTGACAGGGATAACGATGCGATGGCTGCCATGCCATGCCACGCCATGCGTTGCAACGACATTAGAGATTGTATTGAGTTCAGCGAAAGGTTTGTATGAATATGCGAGTGTGTGTGTGTTTTATATATATACAGGAGTCTATGTGTGTGTTTGTATGTGTGTAACATAATGACTCCAGCATCCAACAACATTCCGCCAAAGGTATGCACAATACAAGTTAACAATGGTGATGGTGGTAAAGGACTGCTGCTGCTGCTGCTGCCGCTCTATTGCACACTAAGTATCGAGAGGATAATGTAGTGAATGGCGGGTAAACTTTAAATTAGTGGTGGTTTAATATAAATTGCTGTGCGTTTTCGGATAATGGGGGTAGGTGGTCCCGGCGACCCCTTAGAAATACAAGTCATGTGCGAAAGCTATGAATTTAAAATTTCGCATTACTGCTGCTGAGAGCAGTTAATATGGGGATTGATGACGGCATTTAATTAAAAAAAGATGTGGACAAAATAAACTTTAATTAGGGGCTAACCGTGAACTCAACAAGATTTGAAGAGGGAAACAACTTCCAACTCCCTTTCAAAAAAAAAAAAAATAAATAAAATAAAAATAAATAAATAAATAAAAAATAAATAAATAAATATAAAAAAAATAATGAAAATTTATATACCTTTAAAAAATTAAAGCCAGTATTGCCTCCTTCCCCCCGTAACATCCAAGAATCAAAATTGCCATGCTGCTGGAAAGTCTTTTTCAATTTTCCCTGCGAAAAACACACAAGAGAAATGTCTGCCGAAAAGGAACTATGAAATCGTTAAAAAACATCCTTCACATACCTCCTGTTAACTTTGGCCAAGAAAAAAAAAAACACACACACACAAACAATGGAAGAAGACATGATTTTTTGTAGGTTGGTATTTTGAAGTTGTAAATCTCTTTAATATTTTAAATCTTACCATAAAGCTTCAATGTGATCCTGGGCCTTCCCTCTCTATGTGTATCAGAGTGTACTCTCCACAAGGATACGAGTGTGTTTGACTTGTTTGTATATCGGCACGACACACATACACACAGTACAACAATACAACTTGACTATGAGTATTGTCAGAGTTCTATGTTGGAGCAGGGGAAATTGTTGGAAAATGAAACAAAAAAAATCAACAACAACAAAGTCAGGCAAAGCCCAGACCAGCGAAAAAAAATCAACATCAACAACAACGACAACAGCAAAACACAACGTTCAACATTTTGTTAAAACAAAGCAAAGAAATAAAACACAACAGAAAAAAACTCGCGCGCCTATAAATTTCCTGTTTCAGTCGAGCCTCACTACGACAGTCGTATATCTATTTGGTCCCCCCCGCTCCCCAAATGGAATACTCTTGTCTCTCCACGATATCACTGGTTTTGATGCAGTACTGTTGCCTTAGTTAAATGGCTACGAACGAACAACGTTTTCATATTTAGAACCAAAACACACACACAGATACAGATACACAATCACACACACACACATATGTGTGTGGAAAGCTAGCGAACCAGATATAAACTCGTAAATTATTTGCCACACACCTTAAAGTATGCTACAAAATGTCAGCAATGTATTCTATTTACACAGAAGTTGCCCTTCCGTATCAGCGGGTATTCCGCTCTTCTCTCACACCATGTGATTCTCCTCTCAATGTCGATGGGTTTATGTGTTATTTGTAACATTGTTGCGAGATCTTCTAATACATATATCTTGTGGATATAGGTAGCAGTGGTGGCAATGTTGGAGATTTCTTGAGATAGAAGTTTAAAGCAAGAGAATAAAGGTAAACAGGGAGTTACAGTATTCCGTCAAAAGGCTCAAAGATTTACTTTTGGAGTAAACTGGATTATCCACGACATCCAAAGCACCCCAATATTCCTACAGAGAAATATATAGAGAGGAAAGAGGGGAAAATTGCACACAGAGTAAACAAAATGTCTATGGTATCGAACGAGAGACAGATAAAACACGATAAAAAAAGATGAAATACGATCAACTACACCAACATACATAAGAGGAGAAATAAAAGAGACGAGAAAGCGAGGGAGAAGATCCTTAAAACGAGAAGAAAAAAAAACTATTTTTATGACATCAATGGAGATGGAGAGACACACTTATCTGTAGCATCCAATTAGTGAGAAAACAGAAAGAGTAGAGAAAAAATGCGCCTATATAAAATCGAAGAAGAAAAAAATTAATATCAAAAAATAGAAAAAAACAATTATCCGCTGTATCAAACGAGGGAGAGAAAAGAAAGAAATAATTAAAATGAAAAAAACAACCACAATCGAACGAGAGTCTAACAAGTTCCCAAGTATCAGTCGCCTTCCACAAATTCAATTTATTTAAATTTATTTTGACTTGCGTTATGGTTTTTTAAATCGCTGACCCTTTATGGGGGTGGTTCCGAAGGAGTGGGTCAATATTATCCATTTCGTTTCTGCCCTAAGTCTATTATATATAAAAAATGTCGGATTTTGCTATATAAACTACTTGCTTCACTTTATATATGATATGTTAACCGAAGTATTCCGTTTTATCTAATACTGATAAAATTATTGTGATGAAATTGAATGAAATCTAAAATTCATTTTCAATTTTTTACGCATAATTGTTAATCCAAAGTTAACCGAGAAGGAGTGAGTCGTCATACTCTACCTTCACACCAGGTCTTGTGTAAGTACATTTAATGGAATTTCTGAAGTTTAGAAAAAATTATATGATTAATTTGCATTTTATGAGAATTTATATACCATCAGTCAGTCATATGGCTACAGAGGGTATATATCAGTTGATACGGCCAAAACGTGCCTCAACGAAATTGCGGTATCTTTGGACAAAATTCGTTTCAGGATATTTGGAGTCGATCTAGCGATGTTCGTCCGTCCGTCTATCCGGCTGGATGAAGTGCACCATAACTCTCGAAGGGAGTATCCGATTTGGTCCAAACTTGGTACGTCGTAATATTTTGTCAAACTTAGATCGAGTTTGGAGATAGACAATATCGGTTCACTCCTTCTAGTACCTCAAAAACATATTTTCTGCACAGAAAGAGAAAGGATATTCCGATTTCGCTCCAACTTTGTAAATCCTAATATTTGCATCAGTGATAGGTCAGGTGCGAAAATTGACAATATCG